>NW_028243134.1:207500-446526 GCF_964263255.1 Lissotriton vulgaris
GTCATCAGGGATGTCACTGACCATGTCATGAATGATGTGATATGTGACATCATCAGCATTGGATTGCGGATGCGCGAAATATATAGTTAGTGCAACTAACTATATAGGGAATTTCATTGGTTTTATATCAATAAAATGTGCAGCTAACTATATATGGTCTCTAACCTATGGTTTTTTCAGTGAATTTTCTAGGTTTTGTAAATGCAAATTCCTAACTATATATTGTCTATAACCTATGTTTTTTTCAGTGAATTTCATTGGTTTTTTAAAAGCTAATATCTAAAGCTGTAACCATTACATGTGTATAGCTTCTTATATAGCGCACTTATCACCACTAGAGGTCTCAAGGCGCTTGCTTTGTGAACCCGTCCTGGTTTTTCCCTGTGAGATAGCCCCTACTGGGCACCCCCAAGGTGAAAGCCAGGCATCCCGCTGCGGGGGGCGTAGTGGAGATTGAGCAAGCTATTGCCCAGAGTTGCAGAGTGTGAACCCCTGATTTGATTAGGCACCGAAGCGAGAATTATCGAGTCCTTGGACATTTAAGCTCAAGACCCTGCCGCGTCGGGAATTGAACCCGGATCCCTGGTCGAGTCGGTATCAAAAAAAAATACACGAGACGATTTGTTTGTAATGCTCTTCTTCTGCAATTTGACATTTTAAACTTCAACAAACTAGTACACGTTAATTGTCTTATTTGTCCATGGCTAATCTTGGAATCTTAAACATTTACAACTTTTTAAGTGAGAGATCGGTTTCTAAGAATAAAAATATCACTTTTCCAAGGTAGCTATTTTTTTAAAAATATTAACAAAGAAATACAACGTTTTTTCCCATATTGATCCTCCCAAGTGCACTGCAAATGGCAGCTCATGCCTTGTTGCGGCACTGCGAATCACCTTACACTAGAGCTCAGCAACACCTTTGATTTCTGAACAGGTGTGATGCTGGTGTTGGCGCGAGGTACCCGGAAATGTTACCTCAATTAGAATACCCATAGTTCACTGGTTCAGAGACAGTGTTAAACCTTCATTTCATGAGATTTCCCTGTGTTAACACAACATCATAATCAAGAAAAAGCAATCAGTTTAAGAAACGTCCCCACTCAATGGCTGAGTTTTAGATCAATGGAAACATTTATAGGCTTTGTTACATAATCAAAAAAGTAAGCAGTACAGAGCAGTACCATCAAGGCTGTAATGAAAATGATACAGAGAATGCAAAAATCTAAAATTATTAGAAGTCCTAAGTGGCCAGAAAATCAAGAGAGCAACATACAGCAAGCCTAGTAGAACAGGAGAGTCATTTGCCTCACCCTCAACATCGAGGGTTTTTATACATTATTTTTGCATATGAAATTAGACTCGGTAGATTCATTGGGGTGTAAGCAAGCAAGTGTTGCTATTTATTAGCAAATCAGAACACATAAAAAGTCATATTACCCAAACAGCAGCATCCCACTACATGAATAATATATGCCCACATAAATCTCCAGCACTTGTGTTTGTTTTAATGTCTCCAAATTCACATTCCTATGGGTGCTCGGTCATTATGGGATGTTCATCTACATTTCCTTTTTATTTCATTCTTTTGGTTTAACTCAAGGCACTATTTTTTATGATTGTAAATGCAGTAATTGCAAATGCTATTTTTAAAATTATATAATATAAAATATATGTGTATCGTAACTCATACACAGCGTGCACTTTTAGCATAGGAAGTACTCAGCAGTTTATTTTTGAGCTTATCGGAGCCCTCCCCAGCCTGCATTACTCACCGGCTGCTCTGCGGGCGGGCTCCTCGCTTCCCTGGGCAGCGGCTGGACTGCGGCGGGGGCGGGCACCGACAATGTGCCCCGCGCCCCCTCCGCCACTGCTCCAGCCTCCCTCTTGGTCTCCGGGGCTCCCTCAGCACAGGGGAACCCCGCACCTGTCCGTCCCGCCTCCTCTTCGTCGTCCTGGTGCCGGCGGCTTCCTTCTCTCCTCGGGGCTCCCTCAGCACACGGGTGCCCCAGCCGCAGACGACGCTTCTGATCCAGGTGGCAGGGCTCCCTCCCATCACGGGAGCCCTGCAGAGTCAGCCGCCATCTTCCTTCTTCCCCCTCGCGGCGGGGGCGGGCATTTCCGGCCGGCCGCGCTGGGATTGGCCGGCCGGCACCAGCACTTCCGGGTCGCCGCGGGCAGCGCGGCGGCCCGATTTCAGGCAGGCAGGCGGGGAGGGTGCGCGCCGATAGATATATAATTGAATTCGAATGCAGATTTCACAGCAAATACAGGACGGATTTACACCAATTAAAGAAAAGCGTAATCTGCGAACCGGTCTCTTCAACTTTGCCAAATTTCAAATAATTCCGCTCAGCCGTTCGGGCTGTAGCTGTGTCTAAAGGTCCTATGGAAATTTGCATGGGGAAAACACGTTTTGGGACCCCCCTTTTATCTCAGCCCCCACTTGACGAACCCCCCTCAAACTTTCAGGGAAGGAGCGGAGCGTAACGGGCCATCTTCTTTGAGAAATTCACGTAGATTCATTAACTGGCGCCAACGTTATTCCCAATAGAATGTTGGTGATTTCCTATGGAAACTAGGTCCTAACTATATATACCTACTGGCTACCGCCAGTAGGTAATATATATATATATTTCTCTATGGAACTTTTGAAAATTCTATGTCTAATAACTTTGGCGTTTGTGGACGGAATCGGCTGAAATTTTCAGGAAAATGGCACATTTTGTTTCTGAGCAGCCCCTGAAAATTTGGGGGGTTCCGTCAAGGGGGGGCCGAGAAAAAAGGGGGGTCCCAAAATGCGTTTTTCCCATTCATTTTTCCATAGGGCCTTTGGCCTCACTTTTAGCTCGAACGGCTGAATGGATTTGCACGAAACTTGGCAAAATTGTAGGGACTGTTAGCCCGATGTGCCTTTGCTGGGTCTCAATATATGTGCTCCAGTGGATTTCGAGAAATTAACGTTTAAAAAAACAGATATATCTGTGACAGCGTCCCGGGTAGCGCTCCGGATCGCGTACTTTTCGCGTAACGGAGCTTTGCAAAGCGAAGCTGATTGGCTCTCCGGTGTCTGTCAACATTCTAAACAGTCCGGTGCGGCCGCCATCTTGTCTCTCGGTAGGATCGAGAGACAAGAGGAGGAGAAAAACGAAGGGGGAATTTAATGAAAGGGGGCAAGGTAGACTCCTCTTGACCCCCTAGGAATGATGTTGGGGTTATTAAAGGGTCCGGTGGGGCAAATAAAAAAAATTTGATTTTTCGCGGTAGAAGCGCTTCTCGGTTCGCGAACCGGGTCGCAAACTGGTAGCGAAACGTGAATTCGCCATTTTGTGTTTCGATTTAGTTAAATTACTAGATGGAGGAAAAGCAATGTGAGTATTGGGTATAAGGGGGTATGGTAGACGTATCCTGACCCCCTATGTTTTCTGAGGTAGGTTGAGGAGGCTCATATATGTTGATACTTGTCTTCCAGCGGTTGCGCGTGAGCGTTTTTTTTTTTTTTTTGCCGCTTGACTTCTGTTAACGTTTGATTCGAAGGAAATTAGGAAGTGTTGATCGCCATTTTGACACTGCGAGTAAATATATTGTTAAAAATTATTGTTATAAATTAATCCGTATTGATAAACATTGTCTGCGCCATCTTGCTTTTTTTCCAATGCCACACTTTTGTCGTGCACGGCAGCCATTTTAGATGCCTTGACCAGACCCACTCTCTGCACGCCGCCGATCCTCAGCATGGCTCCCCACCCTCGCAAGCATCTCCCCCACGCACTGGTCACCCCTGCTCTCTCTCTCATGCATGGGCCATAAACTTCCTCCCATCTATGCTGCTCTTCCCTGAGTATCACACCCTGTGCCCGCCCGACATCTCCCTTTCACCCTATTCACTACCGCACCCTCTGACACTCCTCTTCCTCTGTGTCTGATTGTCCAGGCCGGTCCCAGGCTATCACCTAGCCCTGCGGATGTAGTTTATGGCCCCAACTGTAAAGAATCACCCCTGTTCAAAGGAGTCACAGTAGATCAAGGTCGCCACCTCATGAGATCCGTCACACCACACGCGTTCCTACTATCTGATAACCATCCTGTATTGTGATTGGGGAGGGGATTCTCACTGTAAGGGTGTGTGGGACCGAGCCTGAAGCGGAAGTTTCCAGGGATGCCTTTTTGTACATCAAAGTCTTCACAATTATGTGTCACATTAAAAATATATAGCACTCCAACAAAGTAGAAGTAGTAGGATTATCACACTTTAATAACTTATAAATATGTACAACGCTCCAACAAAGTAAACACGTTAAACAAAAACTTTTTAAACAACTATTTGTATGACATTGCTTTAACCAGGATAGACAAAGAAATGACACAGTGATGTAAAAGTTTCTGAAAGAAAGGCCAAGAACGTCCCATGTGAAAGTGAATTTTATCTGGCAATTTTTTTCTTTTCCTTTTCATGAAAAGAAAGTTAATGCCAGGTTCGTTACCTGCCTCATCTGCAAAAAAAAAACTCTCGAGAGGGACCGAAAAAAAATATAGCTATGGTAATCATACCATGCATCGGCACATGGAGAGGTGGCACCCTCCTAATTATTCTAAAGCACAACTTCGAGATTTGGTGGATAACCCCCGACCGGCAAAAACATCCATCAATGACTTAGCAATAAGTGAGTCAGAGGCAAGGGAAACGGTCCCAAATCTGCAAAAGAACTTAGGGCAGATGAGATTGACTTGTGTAGCATGTGGAAAATTAATTTCATGCGGAGAGATGAGTATTACTTTAATAAATAGATCATATGAAAATCATCAATGTCCAAAACGTCCTAGAAAGTAATTTTTGTCATTTTTGAGGAAGAGAGATAACCTACAGTGGTACGGGGTCGTTTTCGTTCGTACTAGGGGGGCCAGGTGACATTCCTTCGGGGTGGCTTAGGGGCATTTAAAACAACTTCCCTGATACAGGTAGCATATAAAGTAGAGGGTATATACCAGGATCTTTATCGATTGCTTTATGCTGTACAAAATAAAAAACACATACAACAAACCTGGACCATTCATATTTTCAATGTTTCTGCGTACTATACTTTTTAACCCTTAACTAATTGAGCTGCTTGATTTCACCTGCTTTTAAAAAAAAAAAAAAAAAAAAAAATCGGAAACAGTGGCCATTTCTTTGAAACTTACCAATCTACGCATTACAACTACGTTTGCTTTTTCAAAAACCTTTAATAAAAATGTTGGTGCCCAAATACGGGCCTACAACCCCGTGGGCCGGCCATGGAGCAGGCTGGAACTGTAAATGGGGGGGGGGTATTTATTGTGGAAAACATAACAGAGAGTCAGTGGTCGTTGATTTCATAGTAAAAAGTGCGACAAGTGCAACAAAATCATATCGATAATTCATTGTGAGCAAGTACCAAAAGTGTCGACAATTCGAACCTTCAATAATAAATACAGTAATCAATGATGCATTAGAACTTAATATCAATTCATTGTTCGAACGTGTAATCAGTACCCGTCCCATGTCAATTCAATGTTCGAACGTATAATCAATACCCATCCCGGATCAATTCATTGTCCGAACATATAATCAGTCTTATCTCATATCAATTCATGTGCTAAAAACTGCATACATATCTCATGATATCAAGGCTGAGCAATCGGGCACAACAAGGAGTTGAGAGTTTAATTTGTACCTGCGCCATTTTGGGTGAGGTCAGGAAGGTCCAAGTATAGTCAAAATGTCTCCACCAACTCGTGGTTGGACCGGGACCTCTTTCAGCAGTCCAAAAGTTTTCGTTGAAGGGTAGCAGAGGGGACTGCCGACATGAACCATCAGTCAAAGTGGGGTGGGAGGCAACAATCTCTCCTACCGGGTCATACTGGTGTCCCACCGGAACTGATCAAGTTGGTAGTCTTGCAGGATTTTGGTCATTTCAAGACTGAGGCCGGCGCCGGCATGAGCGCGCCGACGTCCCGCGGCTACGTCATGGTCGTTCCGTGGGTGATCATGGCAGTCATTCCCCATCGGGGGTCGGGGGCCCCCGTGGCTCTTATAGAATCTTCATAGTTGAGGAGAACGTTTCTGGACGCAGGACTCATTTTCTAGCTGAACTCAGAAGCGCCGTTGCACCGCAACAGTGGACGAGACCCCCGCTGGGTGAGCGGAGCATCATTGCCTCGCAATAGTGGACGAGACCTTTTGTTGGGTGAGTGGAGCGTTGGGGGGTGCTGAGGGTCTCCCACCTGTGGGGGTGGGAGAGGCTCGTTTGAGCCGCCTCTCCCTCCCAGCGCACCCCACGCCGACACCTGGCGTTGATATCCGTGATGTCCGGACCAGGCGATAAGAGGGGGGGGGTCGGAGGCAGAGGCAAGACATCCCCCCCCGTGGTCTGCAGGGCGCCGCTTCAGGCCCGAACGGGGAGCTCATATCAAGCACACGTGGGAAGCGGTTCAGCGAGCCCGTCTAGAAGAACACCCTCCGGCCTGGCGGACTGAAACTTCATGGACTCACGCCAGGAATTCAAGGCAGCGAGTACGTCGCCAAGTGTAGGAAAACCTTTACAGAATTCAGCAAACGCGCCCTGCGGTAGGCCAGTGTCGCCGTCAACAACGAGTCCAGGATACAGGGTGATGGCCGCCATTTTGTCAGCCCGGCGGGGCCACAGCACTCTCCGGTATCGATCCAGCCGCCAGCAGGGTTCAGGGAGAGCCAGCCCGGGACCACCAACGGCACCAACGATGCAGGGAGGCGGGCCACCAAAGCAGTGGAGGTAGTCAGCGCCTCCGGCCCATGGGCACAGACCACCGAGTGCAAGACATCCCCCCCCCAGTGTTGTTACAGCCATAATTGAAGAAAGAAGATCCCATCGGCCTCGGCTCCTCTCCTGGTGCACCTTACGTGACGACCCTTTTGTTGGGTGAGTGGAGCGTTGGGGGTGCAGCTGAGGGGCCCCCACCTGGGGGGGTGGGAGAGGCTCGTTCGCGCTGCCTCTCCCTCCCAGCGCACCCCACGCCGACACCTGGCATTGATATCCGTGATGTCCGGACCAGGCGATAAGAGGGGGCGGGGGGGTCGGAGGCAGAGGCAAGACATATCCCCCCCGTGGCCTGCAGGGCGCCAGAAGAGAAAGGGAGGACTAGCACATTCCGGGCCGACCATCCCACGACTTCTCCGGCTGATGGCGGCTAGTCGGGCCCCGCCCTGCACGTGTCGAGGCCTCATCTTCCGGATGGGCGTAACCGTGGACCTGTTGCACTTCGGGAGTTTCCGGAATGGGGTAGGTATCTGCTGATTTGTATCTATTTCATGTTACAGTTATTGGGCGTGGCGGGCGGTGGGACAGACATGCTTGGAGCAGTGGGGGGGTGGCGGAGGTTAGCTACCTCGTGGCTGCCGTAACGTCAAGCTTGGCTTCTCTCACCACTTCCATGTTTCTTATTTCTAGCGAAGTCAAAAACTCATCAGTGGCCTACTGATTTTGTTCGATTTCTTTCCCTTCTTTTTCAAGTGTGTTTCATTGTAAAGTTTCTGTTTAACAGGATACAGTGTTTACTTCGTATTTTACATATGTCTTCTTTATTAGGGGTACTCTCCGGTTGAGCCAGATGATGTACCTCTAATAAATGGTCCGGGTGGAACTAGTTTCTCAATCAGTGGGGAGTAGATGGGCATGACAGATTACAACGGGGGACAAAGGTCCGCATTACCCACCCTTCACTACTTGCAAAGACTAGACAGAATATTTCTATTCCACGTTATTTGCAAACAGAGAATACCTCGTTAGAACTATTCCTTGAACAATAAATGTCCAGCCAATCAATCAATCAGTGGGGAGAAAAACAGGCATGACGGATTACAACGGGGGACAAAAGTCTGCATTACCTATCCTTCACTATCTGCAAAGGGAGACAGAATATTCCTATTCTTCTCTGTTTGTAGACAGGGAATATCTCAAAGAGCAATAATCAATAAAAAATTAACAACTTTAAGGTAAATACTCACAATATGACTACTCAACAAAGTTAAAAAGTAACGGATATAGGTACTTGAGAGGTTTTCGGTGGCAGATAATCTACAATATACACTTGTACATATGAGTCTGATACAGGGCGGATCTCTGTATAACTATGGATAATTAGATATTAGGATGGCATACAAAGCTCCCAACCTTCTTACTTTTTCTCTTAAAGGGTTTCAAATTGGGGACAAATATTAGGCTGTGCTCTAGAGGTTGACGGTGTTGCTCCACTGGTACTCGGGCCTTCTCATGAAGCAGAAGGAGCCGCTCTCAATCTCCTTAACTCTTCCCTTGCAAAGTTGACCGGATTCTTAGTCTGCAACTGCTTCAGCATACTTGCAGTTCCACACAAGTCCTTTTTATTGGGGTCTCCTCTTGAAAGCAGTCTTGCATATGCGGCAAGTAACTTTTCTTGCATTCACCTTTTTTAAGACTTGTGAAAATTAATTTCAAAACATTCAATAAATACGGTGTTACTATGCATTGTGTCAAATGCTTTATTAAAAATATGCAGAAAATGTTCCCTTTATTTGTTGATAAGGTCTTTACAAGAGAATTTGAAAGGAGAAAGTAGGAGATGAATAACACATGTAGGACGTTATATCTCAAACTGCAAAAATTGATAAAGAGGGTGGACCAAAGTCTGCATGTACAATGCCAGTGGAAGCGTTTCAGGCACACTGCGAAGATTTAAAAAAATATAAATATTGTCAAGTTTTACTTTGACTTGTGATGTTTGATCTCATTTAGTCACTTCAATCTAAATTTAAACACTAATTTTCTTTTTGTTTTGCAGATTAACTACAATACTTATTTTGGACTCCATATTATATGTTGTTTATTATATTGTTTTGTTACTTATAGTTCTAGTTATTTATTGTAGTGTTATCTTTTAGTTATAGTTCCAGTTATTGTTGTAATAAAAGTTAATTAAAAAAAGTACATACGTCTGTTTTTTTGTGGGGGTAGCAGTCATCAATAGAAATGATATTTATAATTTGAAGTATAATGCTGAAGCTCACTCATTAGGGGGAGCGTTCAAAGCCCATCAGCGTGCATAAACACGAAAATGTTTTTACCTATCACGTACTTGACATTTGACAGCTTTTGATATTTGCTATTAAAAAACCATTGAAATTCACTGAAAAAACCATAGGTTATAGACCATATATAGTTAGGAATTAGCATTTACAAAACCTTAATTTACTCGCACAAAACCATAGAAATTCGAATATATAGTTAGTTGCAATAACTATATATCGCGCACCCGCAATCCACTGCTGATGATGTCACATATTACATCATTCATGACATGGTCAGTGACATCACTGATGACATCACTGATGACATCTCAAATGACATCACTGATTACATCTCAAATGACATTACTGATGACATCACTGATAACATCTCAAATGACATCACTGATGACATCACTGATAACATCTCATTTGACATTACTGATCACATCACTGATGATATCATTCATGTGATAATACGATGAACCTCTTCAGACTCTAATATAACCTTAGATACAATCAGTGTAAACAGACACTCACAGACTGTCACTCATCCATGGAGTTACTCACACACCTAGTCAGTCATGCAAAGAATCAATCACACCTCCATTTCCTCAACTATACAGTTATACACACCTTACTTAATCAAACATATACTAACACATATTTACTCTCTTATACAATCACTGATACAAGTTCACAATGATCCATACAGCCACTCACACATTCACTGGCTCTTATGCACAGTTATTTATATATGTCAACTCTTACATGTACTGTGTTTTACATATGTACTTACTTTGACATGTAGCACTGAGAAATCCAATCACTCACCAATACAGTCATGCAGACAGTCATCCGCCCATACAGCTGTTTATACATGCACTTTTGAACCCATACATCTACTAAATCAACTGTTCACACATCTATGCACAGAGTCACATACCTCCCAGCCACCCCCACACACACACTCACTCACTCTCACTCTCCCATACAAATATTTGGGCAACCAATCAATAACTCATATAGTTACTCATATAGCTACTGATCAACACATGCAGCAGTTTACAGAACTACAGAAATAATGATGCACAAATTAAGACAGTTTAGTCACTAACCTGTGCACTCAGTGAGACACATTTAATCATTCTCTCATACAGTCAGTCATGCACCTACTAAATCCTTTATCCAAACACTTATACATCCACTCATTCTTCAATATGTAAGACATATTTTAACTTTACAGAAACATACAGTCACTGGATGTTGTCATCAGTGATGTCATCAGTGATGTCACTGACCATGTCATGAATGATGTAATATGTGACATCATCAGCAGTGGATTGCGGGTGCGCGATATATAGTTATTGCAACTAACTATATATTCGAATTTCTATGGTTTTGTGCGAGTAAATTAAGGTTTTGTAAATGCTAATTCCTAACTATATATGGTCTATAACCAATGGTTTTTTCAGTGAATATATATATATATATATATGCGTGAAACTCCACAAACGCCACCTCCAATCTCCAATCGGACCGGCGAAGCAAGGCAGGAGACGGACCACCAAGTCAGTTCACAGGTATCTTTTTTTATTGCATAGCCAGCTGGTAAAAGAGGGCAATACGCGTTTCGGGCTTCACAAGCCCTTGTTCACTTGCAATGACCCAGTGTATCTTTTTCATTTTTATAATGCAGTGAGATCCGCCTCCCCCTCGCCATCAGTTAGATCACATGTCCATAGACATGGACAACATACTCTGATTTTGGAGAGCATCAAGTGCAAATACGCAAATAAGTTACACAAAATTAATAACTTAGCGGAATGTAAATAATTTAACATTTTAAATTGAAACCATTTTGTTTGCAACATACCTGGATAAATCCAGTGTAAATTCTATTGCATTTGGCGCTCATACATCAATATGTTGTAAAAATCATTTGGGTATAGGAAGGCAGATAAAATACAACGTGCAAATATTAATTCCATCGGATCTGTGTCTAAAATGCATGTGGCGCAACAACTCGTGCAAGAGGAGAAAATTTAAGGTGCTATAAAGTGCATGATAAAACAACCTGTGTATAGAATGCATGAATGCTTAAACTGACAATATAGATAAACATCTCTGTTCTGTCAATATAAAAGAAGCACTATAAAAACATTTCATACTGGTATATTAAATTATCATGTAAAAAAGTGAAAAACACCCTGTGTAAAAAAGTGCTAAAATGTAATATCAAATTTTTTTTGTGTAAAATAAGTAGTCTATATACACAATCAAAAGAGAGGGGGAGCGGGGTAATACTGTAGATTGTAAATTTGTGGCTAACAAGGAACTTGACTAGCCACAGAGATTCATATCATAAAAACAAGGGATATAGGTCAGGAATTAAAGCAACTGAGTGCCTCTCTAGGTAACAGGGAACCTGACTGCCTAGGGGTATTGTAAAGTGGATGTTATGCTATAAAGTGTCGGGCTGTCATTACAAGAATATATTTACAGAAAGTTGCGTAAATCCTCTGTGTTGATTAGGCCATTTGCTATCATACTCGAGGATCATTTTAGATTCCAACTGGCTGAGTTTGAGCTCTCTATTGCCTCCTCGCCTAAGTTTAGGGACTGATGCTACTACATAGTAGGTTAGGCAATTTATATCCTTGTTGTGTGTGCTTTGGAAATGACGAGCCACCGGATAAGCTGGGTCGGAGTGTAGAATGGCCCTGATGTGCTGCAGAATCCTGACGTGCACCTGTTGTTTTGTACTGCCTATATAATTAAGGCCACAGGTGCACGTCAGGACATAAACTGCGTATTCTGTTTTGCAGGTATGGTTGCCTACGATGGGAATTTCAGCAGACTTAAATGGGGTACTGTAATGAGTTTTATTCACTCCAAATTGACAAGCTCTGCAATTGGAGCTTTTCCTAAACCCCGCTGCAGGCTCTAGCCAACTAGTTTTTTGTTTGAGTTCTGGACTACTCTGGTCTAATACCGCTCCCTTACTTTGCGCTCTCCTAAAGGTCACTAGTGGTTTGTTTGGAAGCATACAAAATTGTTTATTTGCCCCTGTTTTTAATCTAACCCTCTGCCCACACACTTGCACTATAATCGTGCCCCCACCGCTGTTTTAGCAGTCAGAATTGTGGTTTACAGTGCTTGTTGTGTATCGCCGCCATCTTGGGGGTAGCCGGGGAGGTCTCGTGGTGCCATCAGGCTGAGAGCTCCAGTGCTCAGGCGGACGGTGAGGTGAGCCTCTACTTAAGACGGCCACTTTGGTGAGTCTGTCCTAGGGAAAGGCTGTATTTTGTGACTCGCGGCTCTTCTACACTCTACCAGCGCTTATGCGAGCTTGCTGTAGGAACTATCAGCGCATTTTAAAAAAGTACATTTTTTTCGTATTTTATTTCTAAAATTGTTTATTTGCCCCTGTTTTAAATCTAAACCTCTGCCCACACACTTGCACTATAATCGTGCCCCCACCGCTGTTTTAGCGGTCAGAATTGTGGTTTACAGTGCTTGTTGTGTATCGCCTCCATCTTGGGGGTAGCCGGGGAGGTCTCGTGGTGCCATCGGGCTGAGCGCTCCAGTGCTCGGGCGGACGGTGAGGTGAGCCTCTACTTAAACCTCCCACGACCTCGCGCAGCGGGCGCGCCCGACTCGTGCCTGAGTCGAGCCAGAGTCCTGCCCGTCTGCGCCCGTCAGCGCCAAGGAGGCGTTTGAAGCAGGAGACTCTGTGCGTACTCTGTTCCTTCGCAACTCACATTCAGGTATGTCTAGGGAGTTCTTGCTTTCCCGCAATGTGCCCCATGTACTTTGTCATGACGTTCTAAATCCTGCCAAATGGTTTGGCCCTGTTTGCTGTGGTCTTTGTAAGCTTACGCTGACCCCTGAGACTATCCTGAAAACATCCTCGCATTCCTCTGTCCTACGGGGAGGATTAATTAACGCTCGGTCACTCTCCAAGAATGCCCAGAACATTCATGATCTTATTGTGGAGACCAACCTCGACTGGCTCCTGGTTACAGAAACGTGGCTAAAACCCTGGTGTAATCCTGACTTAGCCATAGCTCTCCCGCAGAATTTTCTCATCCAACGCTTAGATAGACCTGAATTCCGGGGAGGGGGTCTGGCTATTATCTACCGTAACTCCCATAAATGTTCTACTCAAGAATTGGCAGATATTAAAGGGGCAGAGGCGCTAGCCTTCTCTTTGGGCATCCATGACTCTTTTACCTTTTCTGGTGCCCTTATCTATCGCCCTCCGGGACCCCCAACAAAGTTCCTGGAAACTGTGGGCGATGTACTGAGCGAGTTAGCGCTTAGATTCTCCCATTTTACAGTACTGGGCGACTTAAACCTGCACTTAGACTCCCTTAAGGAACCAGGAGTTGTTTGCTTTATGGATATCATTGACGTGCTTGGACTTACTCTCCTGAATCGCGAACCCACCCATCTAGCAGGACATTTATTGGATTGTATCTGCTCTAACTCCACTAGCCTGAGAGTTAAACCCCCCAGCCCTCAGACTTGGACCGATCATTTTTTTGTCCCTTTTCATATTGCACTAAATCCTAAACCTATAGTCACCTCTATAAAAAGTACTAAAAGTCCCGAGGAAAAATACACTCCTAACTGGAAAGAACTACCCAGCAGACCTGATGTTGTAGAAAAGTTAAAAGTCAGTATACCGGTTCTATCAGGTCATACTTCTGCTGACAATCAGAACTTTTGCGACTGGATTGCCAGAGCGGGTGCCTCGTTGAGATCAACCAGCAATAATAATTCAAGGGCCATTAAGACCAAAAAGAGCGCCCCATGGTTCTCATTGGCCTTGAAACTGGAACTGGGAGAAGTAAGAGTTTTGGAACGGAGGTGGCGTAGGAACTACAATGCTACCGCCCGTAACGCCTATAGATCAGCGAGACAGAAGTATCATGCTGGAATAAAGTTAGCCAAGAAAGCCCATTACCTACAGGCCATCTCCACGGCGGGCCAGGGACAAAAAGAAATCTTCAAGATAGTAAAGGATTTTATGAACCCATCAGCCCTTTCGCAGGAGATTCCTCCGTCTCAAAATCTCTGCAATGCGAGATAAGATTATTTTGACAATAAGATCCTTGACATCATGAAGACTTTCCCTTCAGTACCCGCTATGTCGGTACTTCCAGAACAGACAGAGGAGCTGAGGACCCCTGCCCGCTTGGAGGAATTTGCCCCGGTCTCCCTTGAAGAGACATCCAAGGCTATTCTGGCCAGCAAATTTGGATCCCCTTTTGATCCTTGTCCCCCTTTAGTCCTACAGACCTTAGTAGAGGTGGTTAATCCTATTATCAATAGGATGAATAATTCATCATTAGCTACGGCAGACATTCCAAATGACTGGAAGCTTGCAGCTGTCAAGCCTCTCCAGAAAAAGACACTAGCTGACCCCACCACCCTTTCCAACCTGCGTCCTATCTCCCTGCTTCCGGTGCTGTTCAAACTGGTGGAAAAGTTTGTCAATAGTCAACTGACGAGCTTTTTGGAGAAGAACAACATTCTACACCCCAACCAGTCAGGGTTTCGGTCAAAACCTTCTACCGAGTCGGCCCTGCTATTTACAGCAGAGACCCTACGAACGGCCATGGACCAGGGAAAGAAGGCTGTCCTAATCCTACTTGACCTGTCGGCAGCCTTTGATACGGTCTCACATAATATCTTAGAGGACCGGTTGGCTGACGCAGGAGTAGGAGGGCAGGCCTTGGCATGGCTCAGGAACTTACTCAGCAAAAGACGCCAAGTCACAGTGTTGGGTCAATACCAGTCTGAAGCAAAGGTCGTCAGCTCCGGGGTCCCTCAGGGCTCGAGTCTAAGTCCTGTACTTTTTAATCTGTACATGGTACCCCTAGTGAAACTGATCGCATCATTTCAGATCAGCACAATATCATATGCTGACGACACCCAGCTCATCCTGGTGTTGGACAGGGAACGGCCTGGTGCCGAGGAAGATCTTAAGGAGTGTCTAGCAGCAACGTTTAAATGGATGACTGATAATCATTTAAAATGTAATGCTGGAAAGACAGAAATCTTGCCATTTGGGAATCATAATCTGTTTTCCCCAAAAATGTGTTGGCCTGCTGATGCAGAAGCCCCCCCCCCAACACAATTACATCTGCTCGTAACTTGGGTATCAAGTTCGACAATCAACTGTCTTTCAAACATCAAGCGGTGGCTGTAGCTTGGACGTGCTTCCAGATTATAAAGGCTTTGAGGAAGTTTTTTTATCTTCTCCCGTTGCCGGCCAGAAAAACGGTCGCAGTGGCCCTAATAAATTCCAGGTTGGATTATTGTAATGGCTTATATGCTGGAGCTAATAAAGCCATACTCCATAGGTTACAAATGGTCCAACATGCAGCGGCCCGCTTTGTATTACGTTGGCCCCGTAGGTCTTCAGCCTCAGCAGCACTCAATGCGCTCCATTGGCTACCAATTGGTAAAAGGATTCTTTTTAAGATTCTTATAATCCCCTTCAGGGCATTTCAACAGCAAGGACCAAAATACCTGTGTAATGGGTTCAAAAGATATCACCCGACACGCTGTTTGAGGTCTGTCAGTCAGAATCTGCTCACAATCCCTCGATTCAAGCTGGCAATAAAAGGTGGCAAATCCCTTTTTGTACTGGGCGCCAAGGCCTGGAATAAGCTCCCGCCCTTTTTACGATCATTGTCCCAAGAAACTCAATTCAGGAAAGCATTAAAAACCTGGGTCTTTTCTTTAACTGATGTTGCCTGCAGGGCGCTGGTGTAATGTGTAGTGCAAAGTATAAGTCATCTCTTTTCCCTCCAACCCCTCCATCTGGGTTGGGTGAGCGCCAAGATACTCCTTGGAGTGATAGGAGCGCTATAAAAGTGTCCTTTACATTACATTACATACATCCAAGTACATTGTCTGTTAGCACGGTTGACCAGTTGCGATTAATAATCTGCCTAATTTTAGTTTCTTGGTTGCTAAAGGCAGTAATGAATCTGGGACAACTAGTGGTGGTATTATCTTCCATGGTTGCTACTGCAGGATTGCTGATTGTGTTATCTGGAAATAGGCTAGCTCTTGTTCTTGTTTGTGCTTTAGCCAAAGCCTGGTCAACCATGCGGTCAGAGTAGCATCGAGCTTTTAGTCGAATTTTCAATTCCTTAACACTTTTTTCAAAGTCTGCCTGAGAGCTGCATATTCTTTTTAATCTCAAGATTTCACCAAAAGGTATACTCTTAATGGTGTGCTGTGGGTGGAGGCTGGAGGCATGTAGGGTTGTGTTGGCCGCAGTGGTTTTTCTGTGAAGGGTAGTTTGCACTCTTTTGTTGTCATCTATATAAATTGTGACATCCAAAAATTCCACCTGTTTGGTACTAATATGTGATGTGAATTTTAAGTTGAGGGCGTTGTCATTAATTTCATCAATAAACGAACACGCTTCTTTTTCATCACCTTGCCATACTATAAAGATATCATCTATATAGCGCAAAAATGTAACAATTTTTTCTTTTACCCACACCTGATGTGTCACGTTAAGAACCCGCTCCTCTCACCAGCCCACGTGTAAACACGCGTAGCTGGGGGAGAAGCAGGCTCCCATCGCCACACCCCTGAGTTGTCTCCATATCTCTTTTCCAAATGCAAAATAATTGTTATATAAACACCATTCCATTAGACTTAGAATCACCTTGTTGTGTTCATAAAATTCAATTGGCCTTTGACCAAGAAAATGGGCTGCAGCATTTAAGCCACAAGAATGGGATATGCTGGTATAGAGTTGTTCAACGTCCAAAGTTATTAAAAGCATATCCTCCTGCCATTCCAAGCCCTCTATTTTCTTCAAAAAGTCCCTAGTGTCTCTTACAAAACTGGGTAAACTACTCACCAAGTTTTGGAGGAAGAAATCAATATATTGACCGACTTTTTCTCCACTACTGTTGATAGCGGAGATGATTGGTCTTCCAGGTGTAGGTGTAATGCCTTTATGGACTTTTGGTATCCAATAGAAGACCGGCAGGACTGAAAATTCATTATGCATGAATTTGTGTTTGTCATTGGAAATGAGGCCTTCCCTGCGCCATTTCTGTAGGAGCTTGTTCAAATTTTCATTGGCCTTCATATATTCTTTGTTATTCGATTTGACATAATATGCTTCGTCTTGTAGCTGTCTTTGTGATTCTTTGGTGTAATCTGCTTTTGGCCAGATTACAATATTACCTCCTTTATCTGCCGTTTTCACTATGATATCGCAGTTGGTATTTAACTTTTTGATAAGTTGGTGGTAATTTGCCTATTTTTGATTGAATTTAGTCCTCTTGTGCCTGTTGGTTTTCTTATACAGTTCTTTGATTTCAGCAATGGTACAGTCCTGAAATACGTCAATTGTGTCTCTACTCATAAGTGGCACAAAATCTGATTTACCTTTAAAGGGGGTTATACCCGCACCTTTGTGTGCCAAATTGATTTTTTCCAATCTTTTTTGTATGCTGAGGTCAATATCAGGACCCATTGGTTGAGAATTGGTTGCCTGATTTAAATCATGTAAGTCAAGAAGCACGGGAACATCTGCGGCCAAATTTTTGCGTTCATCGCCTTGTGTGTTATTTCTCAGAAGACTGGTGTTGTCAGAACTTGATTTAAGTCGCTGTAAAGCAAAGAATTTCTTAAGTTTCAAATTTCGTATATAGCAGTAGACATCCACTCTCGTAGAAGCATACTTGAAATCTTGCTTTGGACAGAAATTTAGACCGAGTGCCAGTAATTGCTGTTCTGCTTTAGATAATGTTATGTTAGAGAGGTTTATAATAGATCTTCCTTTTAGTACCTCCTCTTCTGCCATTGTTGGTTCTTTTTCTTTTTCTGTGTGTGAGAAGTTGGCCTGGTATATAATGCTCACTAATTCTTAGTGATCACTTTGTACCATGCCAAGCCACCCTTATGATGATGGTTGTAATTCAACCTTGTAGACCAGTTATCCTAGTGGTAACGTGGACAAAGCAGTCTTAGGCTAAACTCTGAAAGGCATGTGAAGCCAGCTGTTATACCATACACAACCCCCTTGAATACCAAATGAAAGGGACACCACACAGATATATTGAAAATATATATTGATTTATTAACTATAAAATCCCCTGGACTCTTTATGAGCACAGAAGCACAAGCGTTAAATCACAAGACAGTTTAAAATACACAAAAGTTGCACAATATGGATGAGCCCTAGGGGCCACCTAAACCATATACTAAGAAAGTGGTATAAGAGATACCAATAGGAAAGGGAACAGGCCTAGGGCCTTGGGAATCGCTGGAGCTATTCGAGACTAGCTGTGGCTAAGTCGGGCAAGGCCCACGGGACTCGGGTGCAGTGTTCAAAGTGCACGCACTTTCCAATGTAAAGTCTATGGTGCGTAAAAAGTACAAAGTTAGAAAGTTAGGAACCTTCCGAGTGACCTAGGGAGCTGAAACTTAAGACACAGGCCCTTGAGATGTGTACCAGTGCAGGAGCACCGGCGGAGCTGAGTTACCTCACCCACAGGAAGCGGGTGCACAGGGTCGAAGTAGTGTCGGGTTTCGTCACGCTGGTCGATGGTGCTTGGAGCTGAAGATGCTGCAGGCGGCTCGATGTGAAGAGTTCCGGTGGATCCAAGGGTGGATCTGAAGTTGTGAAGACCTGAAAGCAGAGGGGACAATGTTCAAAGTCACTAGCCAGTGACTACCGTGGAACCAGATTGGAACCAGTCGATGTCGGGTGCAAACAGGCGTTGTCGGGTAGCTTCTCTCTGCAGCCACGTGGACACCCGGGGTCGAGGGCGTCCAGGAGTCGGTCACGAGCTGTCCCACGCAGGCTTCTCGCTGTTGGCGGTGTCGGCAACTTGATCGGAGCAGACAGGCCTTGGCAAATGCAAGCCACGCAGAAGTTGAAAGATGCTTAACACTCAGACCAGCAAGGTCAGAGCGAGTGCTCCTTTTTGCAGGAGCTTGGGTAGGTCTGGAGCAACCAGACCTGCTGTGTAAATCGTCGGTTTCGTCGCCAAGATGGCCGCTGACCACGTGGCTAGTGGCCGGGATGGCGCGTCGAGTGGCACAATGCAAATGGGCCCCACGCAGATCGTGGAGATGCTGGAGGGCTCTTCTTTGATGCAAGGGCTGCTCGGTGGTGGGGGTTCTCAGTCCCCAAAGCACAACATCGAGGATGCCTCAGAAGCTGCGCAGTCAGCTTTTCGAGTGTCTTCCAAGAGGTCCGGTCCCACGTCACTCGGTGCCTCCACGGGTCCCTTCTTGGCAGGGACTGTGGATCGGGCTCTGAGAGGTCTGGGAGTCTGGTTCTTGTCGGGCTCTGGGCTCGGGCTCCGGCGGGAGGCGGCGGCAAAGCAGACGTCGAGTTGCTGGTTGGTGCCTGTGTTCACAGGGTGGCCACTCCTAGGCCACAAGGTAGATTCTCTTCAGTCTTCTGAACAGCAGAATGTCGAAGTCCAGTCTTCTTCTGTATTTCAAGTTGATTCAGGATGATCTGCTGTGCAATGGCACTGCTCCCACTCTTATTCCCAATCTGAGGGGTGGATCACCTACTAGGTCCCTCCTCTGGGAGGAACCAGGAAGGGGGGCGGTTACACCCCCTTTCCTTTGTCCAGTTCCGCGCCAAGCCTGGGTCTGGAAAGTCCCAGGACCGGTTTGGACTGGCCTATGCACGGGGACACCTTGTGTGCCCCGGGCATGTCTGATTCTATTCAGCCCTGTCCTACCCAATACACAAAACCCTGTCTGGGGTGGTGCTCGCACCTCCCAAGGCAGGAAACCCTTTGTCCAGGCCACCATCTGCCGAGTTTCGGTCAGCAGCAGGAGGCCAGACTCGTGTCTGTGGTGGCAGCATCCATTTTGTGATGCTGAGGCTCTGGTCAACTTTAACCGGGGTTAAGGCTACACACATGTCGTGTCCCTCTAGAAGGGTGGAATGCTATCCCCGTCGACAGAACTGTCGAGGGGATAGTATTCCAATTCGTATGACACCTTACTCGACATGTTTTGATAAAGCCAAACCAAAGATAGCATATAACCACGAGGATTATAATGCACTTAAGAGTATATGGTATGGCAATATCCCGGAACAGCTTAGGGAGTGGTTCCCGACAGCTGCAGACAGGCTCAGCTCATGCTAGAGCATCATCTCACATATTTCCAAGCACTCTGCCTCCAGGATTGATGAGGCCTTCCATAGGAGTGGCTGATAGGAACATATGTGTCCAGTTTAAGGTTAGATATAGGGATACTATATCTAAGTAAGAGGTGATTACACCAACTTACCCCAGCTGAGTGATCAGCCAGTTGTGTCAAATATGGAGGCCAGGCCAGGGGTGGCATAATACATGTTACAGCCCCTGGTAGGCCTTGGCTACACCTATGCCCTGGGTACCTATGGTACACTGTTACAGGGGCCTATAAGGTGAACCAATTCCAATTGTGTTATGCACCTAAGGTACATGGAGTCCATTTTAAGGAGAGAGCAATCAGCCTGGGGCCCTGAATAGCAGGATCCCAGGCCAACTATGTCAAAAACCAGGCAAAAAGTTTGGGGGTAACCATAGTCAGATATCCACCTTCCTACATAACCCCCCCCAAACGAAAGGAGATAAGGCTATCCTTGTCCAGGTAAGCCTATATTGCCTAAGTGGCCATATAAGGAAGTACCAGCTCTGGCTTGGTAACCCCCTGTCTCATGGTCCACTAAGCAATCCCTCACCCTAAGGGTGTCTGAGGGTCTCCACCATAGGGAATCTCTACCTGTGGTGTGTCTTTGCAAAGTCAAAGGCTGGTGTTGAGGTGGAGTACTGAAGTGAGACTCCTCTGTAGGGCTCAGCTTCCTCCAATCACTCTCCACCATGTGTGCCTTTCTTTCTTTGACTGAGTTGCACTGTGCTCTCAGGGTCAACCTCTGGCTACCTAAAGCTGGAGGCTGAGTCCCTCTGTTTGGCTCACTGGAGGGACAGTTCAGGTTTGGGCCCTTAGGGTCCCAGGTTTGGCTGTGCCCAACAGTATCCATCTGTGGGAGGTCCCTAACTACTTTTAAGGGGGCTCCCTCAGGAGTTTTTAAAGTTTGCACCTCACTAGGGCTACTAGTTTTGGTGCCCCTAATCTGTTGATGGGGGTGCTTTATTTGACAGGGGGCCCCTTGGGTCTCACTGTCCTTCTTGTCCTTTGCAGCCCTGGGCTGAGTAAGGCAAGGTAGAGAGGGGCAGGTTACCTGCTCCAGACTGGGTCCCACCTGAGAAGGGTCCACTGCCATCAGAGGCTCTGTCAGGCCAGGCCTAACAACCTCTGGGACAGTTCCTTCATCAGGGGTAAGATCAGTTCCCCGAGGAGGCTGATCCTTTCCTAAAGTCTGGTGAGGGGGAGATTTCTCTTCCTCCTCCATGCTCTCAGTTTGGGTGGAGTGATCCATCATTTCAGGCTTTACTACTCATGTATCTGTTTGAGTTTGGGCTGTGGCCATCACAGCCCCTCCAACCTTTTCAGGAGGAGACTCAGTTTGGGTATGGGCTGTTACCAGTACAGCCCTGCTACTCTTTTCAGAAGGGATGTTAGTTAAAGATGGGGCTGAGGTTTGCTCAGCCCTCCCAACCTTTTCAGGAAGGACATCTTGGATTGGGGCTGTAGCCATCACAGCCCCACTAACCTTTCCATGGAGATTTACCATTCTAGAATGGGTTTGCTGTTCAACCTCAGCCCAAGCTGAGATTTCCAAATCATTACCCAGTAGGCAATCTACAGGCAAGTTTGCTGACACTGCCACTCTCTTTGGGCCAGTGACACCTCCCCAGCTAAGATTGACTACTGCCATGGGATGATTGGTTTCTATGCCATCAATGTTTGTCACCTGATATTTGGCATCAGGTAAAAATTGCCTTGAGGGGACTAGACATTCAGCCACCATGGTGATGCTAGCCCCGGTGTCTCTGAAGGCCTCAACTTTCAAACCATTGATGAGGGGCTCCTGTCTATACTTGCTCAAAGTGTTTGGGCAAGCAGTGAAATTGGCAAACCCCATGCCAGTCTCATAGACAAGAGTTTCTGAGTTAGGGGACCTGGATAGGCCAGAGTCCACCTGTCCTCCAAAAGTAAACCCACCCAAATTCTTGGGGGTACTCCCACCACCTGGGGACCACTGCTAACAGTGACAGGAGGTGTTGGAGCCTTACCTGGAGGTATATTCTCCTTATTGCCATTCTTGGGACAACAGCTATCTGTTTTGTAATGCCCCACCTGTTTACAGGTATGACAATAAGGCTTTTTCTGGGTTGTAGAAGTGTCTTGGGACCCACCCCCATTCTTGGAGTTTTGGGGCCCTGGGGAAGTCTTTTCCTTACTTTTATCCCCACCCTTCTCTTGAGGCTTGGTAGTCTCTTTCTTTTGGTCACCACCCTGGTTCTTAGGCCTGATCCTGGTTCTGACCCATTTGTCTGCCCTCCTACCCAATTCTTGTGGGGAGGTCAGATCAGAGTCAACCAGGTGCTGATGTAGAAGCTGATTTTGACAATTACTTAAGATTTGCTCTCTCATAATTAAATTATACAACCCTGTATAGTCAGTAACCTTACTTCCCAGCAACCAGCCCTCCAGAGCCTTAGTGGCACACTCAACAAATTCAGACCAGTCCTGAGTCTGTGTCTTCTGGGTATCTCTGAACATTAACCTGTACTGTTCAGTGGTTAAGCCTAACCCATCAATCAGAGCACTCTTCAGGACCAGGTAGTTTCTAGAATCCCCATCACTAACTGTGAGGAGTCTGTCTCGGCCTCTACCTTCAAAGGAGAGCCACAAGATTGATGCCCACTGCTCCTGAGGGATCTGCTGTACTCTGTTGGCTCTCTCCATTGCAGTGATCCATTTATGGATATCATCCCCAGCTTTGTAGGGGGCACAATCTTACTCAGGTTTCTGTTATCAAAAGACCTGTCTTTATCCTTGTGGATATTGCTGCCACCAGTGGGTTCTATTACCCCACTCTCTCTAGGCTGTCTTGCTCTAGCAAGTCTCTCCTGGACCAGGGCAACCTCTAGTTCTCGCTTCTGGATCCTAAGCTCAGCCTCTCTCATCTTGGCCTCATGTTCCCTTCTCTGAGGGCTAGTCATCTCCTTTCTGGAGTGACCATGAGAACCTCTAGAAGCATGGGAGTTGTCAGAGTCACCTGAGTGAGTCCTTCTCCTCCTAGGCTTCTGGTTAAGTCCACCTGGGGGCCTGAATGGGTTGTTACCAGATTCATTCCCAAGTAGGCTTAAGTTAGCCTGGTTCAGTCTACTGACCAGCACCTGACTATTTCTGTCATCATCTGACTCACTGCTTCCCCCCTCTTCCTCTTCCTCTTCTTCTTCCTCTTCCTCCTCATCTACCTGAGGAGCTCCAGTGATGGGGGCTTCCTCATCTACCAGGATGATAGGACCAGGGGTATCTACAGTGTCATCCTCTGAAGGATGGCCTCCTTCAGCATCCCCTGTGGGGTTTGCCTTGGAGGGCTTTAGAGTCTCAGACTGGTCTAAGAGCTCTCTTAGGTGGTCTGTAGTAGGGGAAGGCCCTGTCTTCAGACCCCTTAAGACACAAAGCTGTCTTAGTTCCTTAAAGGAGAAAATAGCAAATTTGGATGGTGCCCTTGGAGGGTCACTCTCAACAGGGATGTTCCCAGTGGAACCCTCTGCTCCAGACATTGCTCTAGTGTGGGTGGATGTGTTGCAATCTACCTACACTGGTGTTTACCTACTAAACCTATCTAGTAGTTGTAGCTAGGGTGTGCTACTCCCTTTGCTCTACAACAACTAAGTTCAGTAGAACTTAAGTATACTAGTCTTGTTTTATATGTACCTAGCAGGTACCTGTATGATCTTTCAAATGATAATCTCAAAGATTGTAATGGTAAAACAACAGCAAGCGCAGATCCCAATCCGCTGCTCACCAATGTGAGAAGTTGGCCTGGTATATAATGCTCACTAATTCCTAGTGATCACTTTGTACCATGCCAAGCAACCCTTATGATGATGGTTGTAATTCAACCTTGTAGACCAGTTATCCTAGTGGTAACGTGGACAAAGCAGTTTTAGGCTAAACTCTGAAAGGCATGTGAAGCCAGCTGTTATACCATACACAACCCCCTTGAATACCAAATGAAAGGGACACCACACAGATATATTGAAAATATATATTGATTTATTAACTATAAAATCCCCTGGACTCTTTATGAGCACAGAAGCACAAGCGTTAAATCACAAGACAGTTTAAAATACACAAAAGTTGCACAATATGGATGAGCCCTAGGGGCCACCTAAACCCTATACTAAGAAAGTGGTATAAGAGATACCAAAAGAGAAAGGGAACAGGCCTAGGGCCTTGGGAATCGCTGGAGCTATTCGAGACTAGCTGTGGCTAAGTCGGGCAAGGCCCACGGGACTCGGGTGCAGTGTTCAAAGTGCACGCACTTTCCAATGTAAAGTCTATGGTGCGTAAAAAGTACAAAGTTAGAAAGTTAGGAACCTTCCGAGTGACCTAGGGAGCTGAAACTTAAGACACAGGCCCTTGAGATGTGTACCAGTGCAGGAGCACCGGCGGAGCTGAGTTACCTCACCCACAGGAAGCGGATGCACAGGGTCGAAGTAGTGTCGGGTTTCGTCACGCTGGTCGATGGTGCTTGGAGCTGAAGATGCTGCAGGCGGCTCGATGTGAAGAGTTCCGGTGGATCCAAGGGTGGATCTGAAGTTGTGAAGACCTGAAAGCAGAGGGGACAATGTTCAAAGTCACTAGCCAGTGACTACCGTGGAACCAGATTGGAACCAGGCGATTTCGGGTGCAAACAGGCGTTGTCGGGTAGCTTCTCTCTGCAGCCACGTGGACACCCGGGGTCGAGGGCGTCCAGGAGTCGGTCACGAGCTGTCCCACGCAGGCTTCTCGCTGTTGGCGGTGTCGGCAACTTGATCGGAGCAGACAGGCCTTGGCAAATGCAAGCCACGCAGAAGTTGAAAGATGCTTAACACTCAGACCAGCAAGGTCAGAGCGAGTGCTCCTTTTTGCAGGAGCTTGAGTAGGTCTGGAGCAACCAGACCTGCTGTGTAAATCGTCGGTTTCATCGCCAAGATGGCCGCTGACCACGTGGCTAGTGGCCGGGATGGCGCGTCGAGTGGCACAATGCAAATGGGCCCCACGCAGATCGTGGAGATGCTGGAGGGCTCTTCTTTGATGCAAGGGCTGCTCGGTGGTGGGGGCTCTCAGTCCCCAAAGCACAACGTCGAGGATGCCTCAGAAGCTGCGCAGTCAGCTTTTCGAGTGTCTTCCAAGAGGTCCGGTCCCACGTCACTCGGTGCCTCCACGGGTCCCTTCTTGGCAGGGACTGTGGATCGGGCTCTGAGAGGTCTGGGAGTCTGGTTCTTGTCGGGCTCTGGGCTCGGGCTCCGGCGGGTGGCGGCGGCAAAGCAGACGTTGAGTTGCTGGTTGGTGCCTGTGTTCACAGGGTGGCCACTCCTAGGCCACAAGGGAGATTCTCTTCAGTCTTCTGAGCAGCAGAATGTCGAAGTCCAGTCTTCTTCTGTATTTCAAGTTGATTCAGGATGATCTGCTGTGCAATGGCACTGCTCCCACTCTTATTCCCAATCTGAGGGGTGGATCACCTACTAGGTCCCTCCTCTGGGAGGAACCAGGAAGGGGGGCGGTTACACCCCCTTTCCTTTGTCCAGTTCCGCGCCAAGCCTGGGTCTGGAAAGTCCCAGGACCGGTTTGGACTGGCCTATGCACGGGGACACCTTGTGTGCCCCGGGCATGTCTGATTCTATTCAGCCCTGTCCTACCCAATACACAAAACCCTGTCTGGGGTGGTGCTCGCACCTCCCAAGGCAGGAAACCCTTTGTCCAGGCCACCATCTGCCGAGTTTCGGTCAGCAGCAGGAGGCCAGACTCGTGTCTGTGGTGGCAGCATCCATTTTGTGATGCTGAGGCTCTGGTTAACTTTAACCGGGGTTAAGGCTACACACATGTCATGTCCCTCTAGAAGTGTGGAATGCTATCCCCGTCAACAGAACTGTCGAGGGGATAGTATTCCAATTCGTATGACACCTTACTCGACATGTTTTGATAAAGCCAAACCAAAGATAGCATATAACCGCGAGGATTATAATGCACTTAAGAGTATATGGTATGGCAATATCCCGGAACAGCTTAGGGAGTGGTTCCCGACAGCTGCAGACAGGCTCAGCTCATGCTAGAGCACCATCTCACATATTTCCAAGCACTCTGCCTCCAGGATTGATGAGGCCTTCCATAGGAGTGGCTGATAGGAACATATGTGTCCAGTTTAAGGTTAGATATAGGGATACTATATCTAAGTAAGAGGTGATTACACCAACTTACCCCAGCTGAGTGATCAGCCAGTTGTGTCAAATACAGAGGCCAGGCCAGGGGTGGCATAATACATGCTACAGCCCCTGGTAGGCCTTGGCTACACCTATGCCCTGGGTAACTATGGTACACTGTTACAGGGGCCTATAAGGTGAACCAATTCCAATTGTGTTATGCACCTAAGGTACATGGAGTCCATTTTAAGGAGAGAGCAATCAGCCTGGGGCCCTGAATAGCAGGATCCCAGGCCAACTATGTCAAAAACCAGCTAAACACCAGGCAAAAAGTTTGGGGGTAACCATAGTCAGATATCCACCTTCCTACACTGTGCACCTTTGTTTTCGCTTTCTCCGTCTTTCGCGTCTTTTTTTATTCGTGCGTTGGTTGCCGCATTTCTTTGTTGCGGTCTTAGTGTTGAGAGTCTTTCCGCAACTAAGAAATCAAGTTCCTCTTCAAGATTGAGGATAGGCGCTGGTAGAAGGATTGCCGCCGACTCATTACTAGTATTGCTGGAGCCATTTGATAGGGAAACAGAGTCAATACTAGAAACTTCATCATCTTGATTATTGGCTTTTCTTGTAGATGCTTGGGGAAGTTGTGCTTTATTTCCTTTGCCAGTAAATTGTTGGCAATTGGTGGCATTGTATTTTCGCGCAAACGTGAAGATTTGGCCGTTTGCGTAGTCGGCTGCATCACGTGCAAACTTACTCAATTCCCTCGCTTTGATTTTTCTTCACGTTTTTTTAATCTGTCAGTCATTGCTTCATTTAGTTTTTTTGAAACGTCAGTTTCCGTTATTTTATCAATTTGTTCCTGAATCTTATCTATTGTTTTCAAAATCTCCTCTCTGTCGATGGCCGCATATTTTATTAGAATGAGTACCAAGTTCATAGAAGCTGCCAAGTTACTTTGGCCCCATTCTTTTAGCATGTGTGGGTTCGGGTTTTCAAAGCTCGGTGCGAGCATTATTCTTAACACTCTGGGCTCGCGTTTGACATCAGCATATTTGGTGAGGGAATAATGCTCCCACCATTTAGTTAGTTCTAGGCCCCTTTGTTTTTCGAGAGCCTTGTATAATGTTTGGATGTTGGGGTCTGCCTGTGCCTCTACGTTCGTTGGTGTTTTGCTCGTAATGCTGCCTGGAGTGGTGATTTGATTAAACAGTTCCTTCGCCTCCTCTTCCCTCGCACGGAAAGCTTGCGCAGACATTCCTCCGTCCCAGCTGGCTTTTCGTAAAGCAAATTAGGTGTGTGGGAACGCACCTGACTGTTCTCCAACGTCAGTGTATGTATCAATTATTAATCCCACACCGGGGAAAATACCTCCCCACCTCTGCACTGCCTGTTATTTCAACTCACCGCGTCGAGATGACTGCAAACGTTAGTAGAGTCCTCCGACCCCACCGCTGATTGTCATCTTCAACATACGCCTCCGTTGAGTTGCTTCCGGCTGCAAGAGGGGGCATCCGCTGTAGTTCTGATCAAGGATTCAAAAAAACAAACAGCTTGAGGGCGGATGCCGCTTCTGGAGAGGGGGTCCGTAAACGGGAGCAAGCTGACTGCTGTAATTTAGATGCGTGAAACTCCACATACGCCACCTCCAAACCCCAATCGGACCGGCGAAGCAAGGCAGGAGACGGACCACCAAGTCAGTTCACAGTTTTTTTTAATTTTATATATACACACATATATATATATATATATATATTATATATATTCACCGAAAAAACGTAGGTTTTAGGGGTGTTATAGTTAGCTAGACATTTCACTTGTATAAAACCATTGAAATTCCCCTGTTATAGTTAGTTGTACTAACTATAACTTGCGCATCCACAATCCACTGCTGATGATGTCACATATTACATCATTCATGATATGGTCAGTGACATCACTGATGACATCACTGATGACATCTCAAATGACATCAGCATCACCGATGACATCACTGATGACATCATCCAGTGAATGTGGTTTGCTTCGATATATATATATATATATATATATATATATATATACTCCTCCAACCGGTTACCGTGCAACAAAACGTCCAATGCACGTTACCCAGTTCGCAGATACCAAATCAAAAGTCCAAAGCCAGTCTTCGAGTTGTTCTTATTTTATTTTTTCGAGCATAAAGTGCAGGGGTTCAAAAAAGAACGTCGAACAGACGCGTTTCGGGCGTGAACGCCCTTGCTCACTGTTGGCAGTAATGTGGACTGGCTTACATTTAAATAGTACAATGCAACTTTGGAAAAGCGCCCCCAAATGCAATTCATTAACACAATAAAAGGACTTAAATCATCATAGGCCACAGAATAACATCGTGTGTGGGGGCCATATTTGCCTAGTCAAAATGTTGTGAAACACACTAGTAATGCATATGATTATCCACAAGTACAAATACTGGTTTAAAATACTACTCATACAATATATTTTTTTCCCCTTGTAAAGATGGTATACAGGTGATCCGTTATTTATGACTGTCAACAATATAAAGTGCAAATGCATATTATAAACGTGCAAATTTTGCTTATCCACAATAAAGTGACAAAGTTCAATGTTATACGTTCTGTGCAAATACGCTATTTGAGTATTCTCTGTGCAAATACGCTAATTGAGTATTCTCTGTGCAAATGCGCAATGTTGACAGAAATGATCATCAAAAGTCAACAATAAATAATATTGAGTGGAAAAATCATGTGCTTGACCAAAGTTATCGGTCAAAAGTTACCCGGTTAAATCCCTGATATTGGATGATTGACATGATTCATTTATGCACAAATGCTTGCGTGCCCTTTATATATATTTATAGGATTTTTCCAATTGTTCTATATTGTACCCATTTCTCATAGAAGTCACAGTCCATTGTTCCTAATAGAAACAAACAAATAATAATAATAATGGTGAAGGAGTGAATAAGTGTCCATAACCAGTTTTGTTTAGACAACTTGGGTAGTGAAGGGATGAATCAAAATAAATAAAGAAACATTAGAAATTAATCTTTCTACAACAAATCTATAGTGTTTAAACCTCATTCTTAGGATGTTAAGTCACATCCTAATTTGCTTTTTAGTTTGACAAAGTGGCTCAGGAGCTTACAGATTTGATTGCTGGTGTTTCATGGGGAGTTACTGACTACTCGTATCTAAAGTTCTATTGATTGGTACCTAATACCACAACTTTGACACTAATGACATATGGCACATTTAAAGAAAATTACTTAGATCTTCCCCCATGTTCAGACCTCCAGGGATTTTGCTGTTTAATCTGACAATGTACATTGACTCCAACTGTCTTAGTTTTTTCTCATAATCGCCACCCTTCTTGGATGTTTTCACGGCATCTATCACAAAGTATTTGAGATGAGATAAGTTCCTATTTTGATGCTGGTCAAAGTGCCGGGCTACCGGGTAGCTCTGGTCACAGTTCACTATAGCCCTGAGATGTTGGAGAATGCGTTGGTACACAGGCAATTTAGTGCTCCCAAAGTATCTCAAATTGCAAGTGCAAGTTAATACGTATACCGCTAGTTCTGTTCTGCAGGTATAGTGGGCTTTAATGGTGATATGTCATGAGTGATGTAATATGTGACGTCATCAGCAGTGCATTACACGCGCAAGTTATAGTGAGTCCAACTAACTATAACGTGGAATTTCAATGGTTTTATGTCAGTAAAATTTCCAGCTAACTATAACTGGTGTGAAACCTATGTTTTTTTCAGTGAATTTAATAGGTTTTTAAATGCTAATTCCTAACTATAACTGGTGTGAAACCTATGGTTTTTTCAGTGAATTTCATAGGTTTTTTAAATGCTAATTCCTAACTATATATAAGGCCCCAAACCTATGTTTTTTTCTTTCAATTTCAAAATTTGGTTAATAGCAAATGTCTATAGCTATGAAATGTAATATTTTTGAAAATGATTGAATCCTATATTTTATTTGTATTTTAAACAATTTTTTATTTTTTTCTATTTTTATTTTTTTGACCCTGGTGCGCTCCCGGGGGGCGCCTCGGTGAGCGCCCTGGAGAGCGTAGTCGTTTGAAGCGCCCCGGTGCGCGAACTGGGAAGCGTCCCGTTAGCGCCAATGTCGCGAACGAAAACATGATCATGACGTATCGCGTAGCCACGTCCGCGTGATACGCACGGCGTAAGCGCACCCAGAAGCACTCGAGCGAATACGCTCGCGCAACGTAAACATCCGACGCGCTTACGCGACGCGACCTAGGGCGCACCCCCGAGCGCGCCCGGGGGCGCGTCGCGTAAGCGTGTCGGTCATGTGACCTGAAAATAACACTTTTAATTATTGCAGAACAGTTTTAGTTTCATAATGATGAAATCCCTGGTCTTGTGACCTGAAAATAACACTTCTCATTGGTTCAGGCCTTTTTTCTTTCCAAATGATGAAAGACCCCACCTTTTTTCCTTATTCTGACTTTGTCCTTTGACTGAGGAAGACCTGATTGTACCTCTCTGTACCTTTTTGATCTATATAATGGCTTCAGTAGCAGCAGCAGCTGGTGCATCTGCACCACCACCACCACCACAACCACCAAGAGGACCACCACAAGACTACATTGGTGGTCAACAAGAGGAGGAAGGGGAGGAGGAGGAGGAGGAGGAGGAGGGGAGGAGAAGATGGCTTGAAGAACACAATACCCCATACCAGCCAAGACCACACATTATATGGGAGTTTTTTTCGATCGCAAAGGGGAAGAAAAAAGTAAGTGCAGCCAAGGTGACTTGCCTAATATGTGGCATGGAACTTTCTAGGGGGAACCCTAATAAAAAATATTCATTCGGAAACAACACAATGATTAGACACATGCAGCGCAGGCATCCAATAAACTATTCTGCTGCAGATATGAGGGAACTGGCCAGAAACCCTCCCCAAACTACAAGCACCACCTCGAAAAGAAAGCAACGCACTGCGTCGGGACTAGAGGCAAGAGAGACGATGCCTTGCATTCAGCCACGGTTTGCAGATTTCCGAATAACCTGTAAATATTGTGGGAAGAACAGAGCGTAAAGCTCATCGTCCTTCCTGGGGACAACCACAAATGCCCCAATAAACTCTAATTATTTCTTTTCGTTTTTTTTTTGCTCCAGTTGAGCCATTTTCAATTCCCTGTTTTTTCGTTGCTCCCCATGAAAAATACAAAAAAAATATAAAACTATTCAGAAAACCCAAAAAAAGTTAAAAATGTTCAAAAAAACAATAAAAAAAATATAAAACAACAAAAAGAAGAAAAAAAACAGTTCTTTTTAGAACTACCTCCAATTTATAAAAAAAGGCTACATTTTTTAAAAACTCTGTCATTCTTTTTTCCCCATGGTCCGCTCCCCGGTCCGCTCCCCGGTGCACGTACCGGGCACTCCCCCTCGCAAATCAAAAAAAAAATGTTTTTTGCCCCGCTGGGCCCTTTTATGGCCCCCACATCAAACCTAGGGTTGTCAGGGGGGGTCTATTCCTGCCCCCTAATGGTCATTTCCCCCTTTTTTTTTTCCACCTCTTGTGTCTCGATCCTACCGAGACACAAGATGGCGGCCCCTCCGGACTGTTTCGAATGTTTACAGACACCCGAGAGCCAATCAGCTTTCCGTGCGCACCTCGCGTGGCACGCCCGGAGCGCTCCCCGGTGCGCGTACCGGGGCGCTGCCATTGATACATATATTTTTTGGAACCTAAATTACTCAAAATCCACTGGAGCACATATCTTGAGACATAGCAAAGGCACATCGGGCTACCAGTCCCTACAATTGTGCCAAGTTTGGTGGTAATCCATTCAGCCGTTCGGGCTAAAAGTGAGTTTGACCGCCCTATGGAAATTAACATGGGGAAAACACGTTTTGGGACCCCCCCTTTTATCTCGGCCCCCGCTTGACGAATCCCCCCCAAACTTTCAAGGAAGGACTGGAGCTCCACGAGGCAAATTTGAGGAAATTTTCAGGCAGATTCGTCAACCGGCGCCAAAGTTATTCCAAATAGAATTTTGAGATTTTGCATTGAAAAAAATCCTAACTATAACTACCTACTGGCGACCGCCAGTAGGTAATACATATATATATATATATATATATATATATATATATATATATATATACATATATATATATATATATATATATATATATATATATATATATATATATATATATGTATATATATATATATATATATATATATATATTACCTACTGGCGGTCGCCAGTAGGTATATATAGTTAGGACCTAGTTTCCATAGGAAATCCGCAACATTCTATTGGGAATAACTTTGGCGCCGGTTGATCAATGTATGTGAATTTCTCAAAGAAGATGACGCGTTACGCTCCGCTCCTTCCCTGAAAGTTTCGGGGGGATTCGTGAAGCGGGGGCCGAGAAAAAAGGGGGGGTCCCAAAACGTGTTTTCCCCATGCAATTTTCCATAGGACCTTTAGACACGGCTACAGCCCAAAGGGCTGAACGGAATTACAAGAAATTTGGCAAAATGGTAGAGTCTGATTCGCAGATCACGCTTTTGCTTAAATGGTGTAAATCCCTCCAGTAGTTGCTGAGAAAATTCAAGTTGAAATCAATTATATATCTATAAGCGCGCACAGTGCGAGCACCGTGCGCGCACCGTGCGAGCACCCCGCGATTTTTCAAAAAAAAAAATATATTTTTAGGGGCCTTGGAAGTCCTTGTGGGACCCCCTGAGCAGGCCTAGAGGATCAGGGTGCTTCTACCCTGCCCCCTTTTTGAGTTCTACACATTTGTTTTCCTGCTTTCCTGTGCCTTAGTCTACTGAGGCACAAGATGGCTGCCAACTGTTTCTGTTTTGGAGTGTTGATAGACAGTAGCAGCCAATCAGCATGCCTTCCAGATAAAGTTGCATGCTCATTGGCTGTCAACACTACAAACCAGGAAGTGTTGGCATCCATCTTGTGCTAGGTAGACCGAGGCACAAAAGAAGCAGAGCTCACAGCCCACACAGCTCTCACAGCGCACACAGCTCTCACAGCCCACACAGCTCTCACAGCCCACACAGCTCTCACAGCCCACACAGCTCTCACAGCCAACACAGCTCTCACAGCCCACACAGCCCTCACAGCCCACACAGCCCACACAGCCCTCACAGCCCACACAGCCCTCACAACCCACACAGCTCTCACAGCCAACACAGCCCATACAGTTCTCACAGCCCACACAGCTCTCACAGCCCACACAGCTCTCACAGCCCACACAGCTCTCACAGCCCACATGGCTCACACTCTCACAGCCCAAACAGCTCTCACAGCTCTCACAGCCCACAGAGACCTCACAGCCCACACAGTCCTCGCAGCCCACACAGCTCTCACAGCCCACACAGCTCTCACAGCCCACACAGCTCTCACAGCCCACACAGCCCACACAGCCCACACAGCCCTCACAGCACACACAGCCCTCACAGCACACACAGCACACACAGCTCTCACAGCCAACACAGTTCTCACAGCCCCACAGGTCTCACAGCCCACACAGCTCTCACAGGCCTCACAGCCCACACAGCCCTCACAGCCCACACAGCTCTCACAGCCTTCACAGCCCACACAGCCCACACTCTCACAGCCCAAACAGCTCTCATAGCCCACACAGCTCTCACAGCCCAAACAACTCTCACAGCCCACACAGCTCACAGCCCACACAGCTCCCACAGCCCACACAGCTCTGGCAAAGATAATACCAGCAGAGAACAAGCACTGGCAAAGACAACGACAGCAAACAAACACTGGCAAAGACAATAACGGCAGAAAAAAAAGCCAAAGACAATAATAAGATAATACTATCAGGGGGGCAGGGGCACAAAAAACGGCACAATCAGGGGACAGAAGGCCCGACAAACGGCACAATCAGTGGGCAGAAGGCAAGAAAAAACCGGAACAATTAGTGGGCAGAAGGCAACAAATATGGCACAATCAGGGAGCAGAAGGTAAAAAATACAGCACAATTAGGGTGCAGAAGGCAAGAAATATGGCACAATCAGGGTGTATGAGGCAGGAAATATGGCATAATCAGGGGGGCAGAAGCCAAGAAATACGGCACAATCAGGGGGGCAGAAGGCAAGAAATACGGCCCAATCAGAGAGCATCTTGCTCCGGTCCAAAAATCGGATCCCTAGGGCTGCTCAGGTGGTCCCACAAGGATATTAACATATTTAAACGTTATCCGCTAATAGAATTTGCATTTTTGAAACCTTGCAAATTCACTGAAAAAACCATAGGTTTCAGGCCTTATTCAGGTAGGAATTGGCATTTAAAAAACCTTTGAAATTCACTGAAAAAACCATAGGTTTTAGGCCTTATATAGTTAGGAATTAACATATAAAAAACCATTGAAATTCACTGAAAAAACCATAGGTTTTAGGCCTTATATAGTTAGGAATTAGCATTTAAAAAACCTTGAAAATTCACTGAAAAAACCATAGGTTTCAGGCCCTATATAGTTAGGAATTAACATATAAAAAACCACTGAAATTGCTCCTATATAGTTAGTTGAACTAACTATATATTTCGCGCATTCGCAATCCACTGCTGATGATGTCAAATATTACATCATTCATGACATGGTCATGACCAATTTCAGTGGTTTTTTATATGTTAATTCCTAACTATATAGGGCCTGAAACCTATGGTTTTTTCAGTGAATTTTCAAGGTTTTTTAAATGCTAATTCCTAACTATATAAGGCCTAAAACCTATGGTTTTTTCAGTGAATTTCAATGGTTTTTTATATGTTAATTCCTAACTATATAAGGCCTAAAACCTATGGTTTTTTCAGTGAATATATATATCTGCCTTGAAGACTGAGTGGATGTATAAGTGTCTGAATGGAGGATTTAGTAGCAATGTTATTGACAGTCTAAGTGACGAATTTAAAGTGGCTCATTAAATATATGGGATAATGAATAAACTGTGTTAATACCTGTATCACTCTATCTCTTGTTGTGTAAACTACTACATAAGTTGGTTACTAGCTATGCGAAATTCTACATTAGTTAATAATTAGTTACGTGAGTATTTGTACGGGATAGTGTATGAATGTGTGTGTGGTTGGGTGGGACGTGTCGAAAGATGTATAAATAGTTGATTTAGTAGGTATATGAGGTTAGGACTGTATGTGGAAACAGTTGTTTGGGTGAGAGAATCTCTTTATAGGTGTGGTGATGAGTAAATATATTTCTCAATGATACATGTCCAACAAACTAGAAATATAAAAGGCAGTGTATGTGACAATTGTTGTATATAAATAAGTATACATAAGACTCAGTGATTGTATGAGTGACGTATGGATAACTGTATACTTGTAATAGTGATTTTATAAAACAGTAAGTATGAGTTACTATCTATATGAATAAATAAAGTGGTGTTTGTGTAAGTGTGGAGCTTAGTAAATATAAGTATGATCAATTGTTTGCATAAGTGAGTAGGATGTCTGCATAAGGTAATAGGATATGTGCTGGTGTGTAATACTGATGTAGGTGTATAAGTATATTTAATAGTGGTCTATTGATCGTCGTTAGCATGTATGAGTGAATTTATAGGTAAGTGTTTAGATGTGTGTGTAGATGTAGGAATCACTGAGTGGGTTTTTAGAAACTTTTTTTTAAACCTTTACTTGGAGACAAGCAAAAGACAGCAGTGGTACATTCACAATCCATACAAATAGTGGGAGACAATGCAATGTGGAAATATGATCAAAATGTCCGGGCTTCATGTCAAGGCACAATACAAAGCAGACAGTAATGGAAAAGACACATAACATCTGTAAACTTGCATCACGGTTCGCATCCGCTCAAAGCAGTAAGTGATGGCAGGGGCATAAATCTGTAGCACAAAGACCGTAAGGCAGGGAGACAACCATCGGCCTAGTGGACGATCAACCACCATATACCATGTGGTCAGAGGAGGGCCCCCCCCAACCACCAATAGGAGAGTAGCCGCTGGCCCATCACACCTCACACAATGACAGCACAGCATGACAAACAGAGGCAGCACAGCAATAGAAGAACGAGAAGGCCCCAGTCATACCGGGGCATGGAATCCGGCAGGTGCCCCCCCAACCCGATCTTCACTGTCAGAATCAGAGTCTTGCACCGCCTTAGTGAGGAGGTACACCTGCAACGGGCTCCAAAAATCCTTAGGCCTACATCGCACGGGCATCAGCTCCGCATACACATTGTATTGGTCCTGACAATAAATGATATCACGTAACCAGTCCTTGAACTGCGGGACCCTGCCTCGCCCCCAACAGCAAGCCACTCTCCGTTTGGCCAGCAATAAGGCCACATCCACAAATCTACGGTGAAGGGCAGGTACCCCCTTAGTATACCCCAACAGGAGAACCACGGGGTCGAACAACACCCCATCCTCCGTCATAATTTGCAGAGCAGCATGGACCTGCACCCAGTACTCCATAACGGCCGCACACTCCCATGCCAAGTGCAGGAAATCGGCGCCTACTGCCCGGCATCGGGTACATCTATCGTCCTCCGACAATCGAAACCGAAGTTTCCTGGCTGGGGTGTAATAGAACCTCTGTATGAATTTGTAGTGAATAATTTTCAGACGGCAGCTGGAGGAGATATTAGCAGTAACACCACAACAGTACTGCCACTGTTCGTCAGAGATAGTGATGCCCAGTTCAGCGTCCCATTGCTCCCGCACCCGACTAGCCGGGGTAGCACGCTGCCGTCTAATGGCACCATACAGCTTCGAAACCAAATGTCGCCCATCAGAGACTAGTAGTACGTGAAGTGGCAAGGTCACATCCGGCTCCCTAGGGAAATCCGGCAATAAAGTACGCAGGCCCTGTCGCAGGCGAACATAATAGAACAGCTCCAAGGGGGAAAAGATCACATCACCAAAAAACTGTTCCCGGGTACGGAAGGTGCCCTCGTGAAAAAGGCCTCCCCAAGTAAGCACCCCAAGACGCTTGCACAGACGCTGAAATCCTGTCTCCTGTAATAGGGACAGGGTAGGATGATACGCAAGGGGTAGTGCAGGTGAGTAGAGAAATGAAAGATCCAGCAATCGCGCCACACGCTGCCAAGCATCCACCGTGCACGTCACCGTAGTCTGGTGGGTGTCCACATCGCCCACATTGCCCAGTACCATACCTTCTAACGGGAGAGGATGGGCGACCCATTGTTCAGCCGCAATTTGTGGCATAAACGGCGTGGGACGCATCCAGTGGTATGCATAGTATGTCTGAGCACTTAGATAGTAAAGTTCAAAGTCAGGAACATCAAATCCGCCATCGACATAGGGCAACGTTAAAGTAGCCCACGCTACTCTCTGTTGTTTACCCCCCCAGAACAAACGAAGGAGCTCTGAACGGAGACGTTTAAAAAAATAAGCGCCGGGGTGATATGGGATATTCTGAAAAAGATACAGAAAACGGGGCAAGACCACCATTTTAATCAAGGACGCCCTACCCGCCATGGACAAAGGCAAAGACATCCACCTCGTAACGTTATCCGCCAGTTTAGTGATAGCTACGCCATAGTTAAGCCTAATAGTCTCCTCTCTGACCAAAGAGACCACAATACCAAGGTATCGCAGCTCCGAGTCACACCATTCCAAAGGGTAGTCCAACGGAAATCGATGAACCGTCCGCAGTGAGCGGAAAGAATTGGGACTTCTGCCAATTGATATGTATCCCGGAGACCCCTCCAAAAGCAACTAACTCCCGCAAAAGCGCATTAAGGTTCGTCTGCGGATCCTTAACATAAAGCGTGACATCATCCGCGTACAACGAGATTCCCACTTGACGTTGGAAACAGTTAAACGCACTCTGTTGGTGCAGTTGGCGAATCCGGCAGGCAAGGGGCTCTATAGCGATGGCAAACAAGAGGGGAGAAAGGGGACATCCTTGCCTGGTCCCCCTAGTAATAGGGAACTGGGGGGAAAGCACACCATTCACCACCACTCTCGCCACTGGGTCAGTGTACAGCAGTTTGACCCAGGAAATAAAGATCCGAGGAAACCCCATTCTGCATAAAACATCAATTAGGTAACCCCACTCCACCGAATCAAACGCCTTAGTGGCGTCCAGGAAAACGGCGGCCACCGGGAGCTCCGGAGCAATGGTCGGGATGAGAGAAAACAATGTACGGAGATTATGGGAGGTCGCCCGCCCAGGCACGAACCCAGACTGATCAGGCAAGACAATAACAGGCATGAGCTCAGAAAGCCGAACCGCCAACACTTTCGCCAGAATCTTGACATCACAATTAAGTAATGAAAGGGGCCTATAGGAACCCACGTCTCGAGGGTCTTTACCCGGTTTAAGCAACGAGGTGATAGCAACTTCTCTCATAGAACCCGGCAGCCTCCCTACCTCAAGGGACTCCTCAAAAACCTCGCGAAGAACAGGAGCCATAATATCCACGTAACATTTATAGAATTCGGCTGGAAGGCCGTCCAGCCCCGTGGCCTTCCCATTGTTCAGGGACATGATGGCACCCCTGATCTCCTCCTCCTCAAGAGGCCTGCCCAGGAATGCCCTGTGATCGTCCGACAACCAGCAAAGCGCTAAATCATCAAGGAATCCGCCATAACGCACATCCCCCGACTGCTGTGTAGTGTACAAGTGGGTGTAATGGTGTATAAATGTCTCCTGAATCTCCTTCGTATCTCTACAGTGAGTGCCATCCGGCGAGACCAGTTCCAAACCATCCGAACTATACCTCTGATGCCTAGTAAGTGCAGCAAGTACCTTCCCAGGCCTCTCCCCCTCACAATATCTCCTCGCCGTCCAATATTTTCCTCTATGCTTAGCCTCCCTGGCAGCTTCCTCCTCATACTCCGAAAGCTTACTCCTAAACTGACCTAAGAGGTCGGGATCAGGACTAGCCCCGGGGATGTGGTCCCCGGGGCTACAAGTGGCTGTTGGGGACCGTGGGGGGTCCCCAATCTCCCTACAATCCCGCCGGCTCCCCGCCTCCTGCGGGAGCCGGCATTGCTTTTCCATATGGGGAGCAGTTAACATGCTGAAATGAAATGAAAATGAAATGAAATGAAATGAAAAAGGAACTCGGTTAAGCGCACTGCGGCCGAGCGGCTTCCTGGCGCTGGGGACTTGACCAGGCTCACAGAGGGGACCCAGGGAGGCTAGCAGGGAAATGCCTGGGAAAACAGGAAAGTTTTGAGAGCTTTACGGAAGTGAGTATAAATGGGGATAGAGCGGATGGAAAGAGGAAGACTGTTCCAGAACCGTGGGGCCAGCACTGAAAATCGGGTGACCCCCCTTCTGGATTTACGGAAGCGGGGGACATGCAGAAGGGAAAGAGAGGAGGAGCGGAGAGTGCGACTGGGGGCGTGAGGAGTGATGAGAGATCTGATAAAGAGAGGGGCTGAGCGGGTGTGGGCCCGAAAGGCCAGGCAGGCCAGTTTGAAAAAAGATCTAAGGTGCACAGGGAGCCAATGAAGGGACTTGAGTGCAGGGGTAATGTGGGAAGATTTGGGGAGACAGAGAATGAGGCGGGCTGCCTGATTTTGAATGGCCTGAAGGCGGCGGGTTTCATAAGCGGGTATGCCCACGTACAGGCCATTCCCGTAGTCAAGGCGAGAAATGATAAGCGCCATGACGATGGTTTTAAGGGCGTCCGCCGAAAAGAACCGAGAAATCTTACGGATGAGACGGAGGGACAAAAAACAAGAGGATACGACGGAGCTAATTTGGGCATGCATGGACAGGTCATGCTGCTTCCCATATGGAAGAGCAATCTGCTTTCCTATTAGGAAGAGAGAGCAGGTTTCCTGCTCTCTCTTCCAAATAGCAAAGCAGTTTGCAATGACAGGGTGGGAGCTGCGAGGCTCCTGCCCTGCCATTGCAAATGGCAGTGTCCCCAGGGGTGGCCACCCCGGGACACTGCAGGAGCCGGCCCTGGGGGGTGGCGGTTCCCTGGGGCCTCGAGAGCTCCAGGAAGGGGGGCCACGCGGCCCCCCTCCCATCATTTGAGAAGCGCCGAGGGGTGGTGGTCCCCGGGGCTTGGGGGTCCATAACGGACCCCCAAATTAAAAATGTAGTGCCCCAGGGAGGTGGCGGTCCCCGGGGCGTGTGGGGTGGGGGCCTCAGGCCCTCCCCGCAAAGGTTTTTTTATTTTAAAAAAAAGCCCCGGCGGTGGGGGTCCCCGGGGCTGCGGCGGGCCCCCGTGAGCCCCCCGCATACATTAAATTAGAGCCATGGGAGGTGTTGTTCCTCGCGGCTGGGGGGGGCCTTAAACCCCCCCACCCATTTAAAAAAAGCCCTGGGGGGTGGCGGTCCCCGGGTTGCAGGGGTCCCTGTGAGCCCCCCGCAAACATTAAATTAGAGCCCTGGGAGGTGGTGGTCCCCGCGGCTGGGGGGCCTCAGAGAACCCCCAAGCTAAAGCTTTAAAGCCCCGGGGGTGGCGGTCCCAAGGGCTGCGGGGCCAGTGAGCCACCCGCATACAATAACTAAGAGTCCCGGGGGTAACAGTCCCGAGGGCAGTGTGGGGGGGATTGGGACCCCCACACTTTTTTTTATTAATGCCCCCGGGATTCTCTTTTTTTTCTGTCGCTAGGATGCACAGATCCTGCGCATCCGCGTTTTGCGGCGTTCTTTTTTGGTTTCTTGTGATTCTGTTCTACTGAGGCACAAGATGGATGCCAACACTTTCTGATTTTAACTGTTGACAGCCAATCAGCATGCAGCTCGTGCACAGCAGGGTGCGTGCAGGCTACGCTTAGGCTACGCGGATAGATACGATATATAAATGACTTTATAAATTACTTTAACTGTCATTTTCTCAGGAACTACTGAACGGATTTACACCAAATAAGCAAAAGGCACAAGTCTGAACCAAGGACTACCTCTCTGCCAAATTTGGTGTAATTACGTTCAGCCGTTCGGGCTGTAGCCGTGTCTAAAGGTCCTATGGGAAATTGCATGGGGAAGACCCGTTTTGGGACCCCCCCTTTTTTCTAGGCCCCCGCTTGACCAATCACCCCCCAAAACTTTCAGGGAAGGAGCGTAACTGAGCTGGCCAAAGTTTGGAAAATTTCAAGAAGATTCATCAATCAACGCCAAAGTTATTGGCAATAGAATGTTGCGGTTTTCCTATGGATAATAGGTCCTAACTATAACTACCTATTGGCGACCGCCAGTAGGTAATATATATATATATATTTAGTGTAGTATATCGCCACGTTTTGGGCATGTCCCCTAGGGTTTGTGTTCATTCTAACCAGTTATTTTCAGATTTATTTGTGGAGGAAGTGGGGTGGGTTGGGATACTTGTGATGGGGTTTGGAATTCTGGTTGACGCTCTGGTGACGCTCCCTGCATGGAACTCAGGGGGAGATCGGATCCAGAACTTAGGGGTTCAGTTACAGCGTCCTGGTGGGAGTTGCTGCCATGGCTTTGAGGTTGACAGTAATAAATAAAAGTAACTTCTGCTTGCTGGTCTCAGAGCTTCTTTTCACACATATAGACTGTCCCGGCCTCTACAATTGGTGCTGGTTTTGCCCATTAGCAATTACTGGCTTAAATTAAGTATTGGGTGGAGTGCTTAGACTTACTGGTACAAATAAACGTCTCCAAAAGTAGCAAGGCTCTCTCACGTAAATTTGAAATTGGCCAAACCCGATTATGGCCAAGCTGAAGACAACTGTAGATCTGTCATTAATTTGTGGCTGGTCTTGGCTGAACCTTTCTCAGTATTCCACTATAGCACCTGCGTGCAGAGGTTTTGACATTTTATGGTTCTAACACTAACATCAGTTAAATCAAAACTAACATTTCTTATCCTCCAGCTCCTTAATTTGAAGCGATTCTTCCATTTGGTAGACCAGTATGCCATACCGGTAGAGATAGTGGAGAGAAACATGTCAGCATGAGTGGGCCTCTCCTTAAGAATGAACAGTTCTTTCTTCATTAATATGCCCCTGCAGAATGAGACCACTCTGGAGATCCAAGCATATATTAGGATAAATCAAGATAATACTCCCTTGTAATTTACTGGGGTATATATAAAGTTTTTCTCAGAGGGCAAGGAATTCTGGTATTTCCACAAAGCTTGTTTTTTCTAAGATGTCTCTCTGACTGTGAATACAAACTGGTCTGAACACTGAACTATTTTCTTGCCACTGCAGGCGTATTTGACTCGTATGGTTATACTGGACTTTACAATTTGGTTTACTAAGGCCTTCTTGAACAAAATGACAAAGTGATAAGGCTCATTGAAATATCTTAAACTATTCAATAATGTATGAATTTATTTATATAAAACAGGAGCCCAGCATTTCAACAGCAAATGCTGTACATGGCAACAGAACTGTGGTGCCGAAGGACACATCCAGTTTCGGTGCGAAGCAGATAAAAGTAAATAGGTGGGGCACAAGGTGAGTGGATTTGGTCAGAAAAACTGACACACTAAAGCATCAAAATACTTGATAAACTAGTAATACTAATGTATATATACATATTTACATTAGTGAGTGTTCACGAGGTACAGGAGTTCTTGCGTGTGCTTGCATGAATGAACAAGAACTGCGAAGGCCATTTTCAAACTTTTCTGGATAAGACTTAAAAGCACTTTTGAATATGATAAGAGAGGCTATGGACTGTAGTTCAGCAGGCCTTCTATGACAGAGATAAGGCCTGAGTAATGGGAAAAAGTAGAACTGTGTGGCAGCACAGAAGGTGTCAGGGAAATTAGGAGGTTTAGGTTATCTGAGCAAGGGTTACCGGAGGATGCTAACCTGGTCAGCATTTGAGAAAGGAAGCTGGGAGATAATTTGTTTAGAACTTTAAAACTAGAGTAGTTTATAAGTAGCTCCACATTTAGATTATGCCTGAGAAGGTTTCTGTCAAAATAACGTTGTCCAGTAGAAGGAGTGTGTAGTCTGGAAGGTCAACAAAAAATCTATTTAGTAAAAATATGTTCAAAGAGTAGTGCTTTAGCTGTGTGGAAGGGGATGTTAGGATAGATTTTACACTTGGTTCTGACCATGGAAACTGTAAACGTGATAAATGATACCATTCTTATTCCCAGTTGAATAAAAGCTATGGTATTGTGTCGAATGTGTGGGGATGAGTTTGTTTTGGTGAAATAAAATAGAAAATGTTTGAAATGGTTTCCTACAAAAGGTTCACCCGGGTGTCTACAAGTGACATTTAAGGTATACCAACGTATACAGATCAAGCTGTAACTGACACACAATCAGGAGCTATGATACTGGGGCAGAACTAAAATATGTCCAGAGACTGTTGGCATTATGTTACAGGGTATGTCAGAACGATTAGGCCCTCATTGCAATGGCGGTCGGACGAGCGTCCGACAGCCATCGCTGCAGGATGGAGACCACCCAAAATGTAGTCAGCGGCTCCACCCACCATATTAGGATTCGACCTCTATAAAGATCGGTCGGACACATGCAGTTTAGTATTGAGGCTTGTGCTGCAACAAGGAAAATGACCGCAGGAAAAGCTGCAAAAGTAAAATGCATGTCTACAAACATTCAAGGACCGTATACCAGGCACCATGTGGTGCCTGGCACACGGTGCATGGATGTTGGGGGGGGCACTACATGTTCCCCCCAGCCTCATAGCGGAGGCCAGTGGGGGACGGGGGACCTGCTAGGGGTCACAAAGTAGCTCTCCGTCTGCCTTTACATGGCAGTGGGACCGCCATGTAATGGCTGAGGGCAAAGGGTATTCTAATCCCTTCAGTGGTGCCACCGCAGGCACAACCTACATTGTAGGGATTAGGCTATGATAGATGCCCTGACGGGCTCCTTGAGCCTGTCAGAGGCAGCGGCCTTTCCCCTGCACAAATTGCTCTGACCGCCAATATCTTAATCCGTCCGTGGGACCGATACACTGGATGTCAGGCGGAACACCACTGATGGCCTGTCTGTGCGGTCCGTCCGCTATCCTAATGATGTCCTTATTAGTGTCATACTTAAAATAGCGTAAAAAAAATCCTGAGCATTTTGTAGAGTCGAATATCTTACATTTTAGTGTTGCTTAGTAAGACAATCATGCTATAAATTTATTGCAAGGATATTTTTTCATTGAAAGAGGTGGTTACAGAGGACTACAGTGTGTTTACAGAAAAAAACTGAAACTGAATACCAATCCTAACACTTATCTGGGATGTGCAGAAATAAACAGAGGCAAACCTTTTATTATGAGAGGCTGAATATGTAGGTTTGTTTTATACAAACTATTTTTCTCACACAGTTAGAGAGAACAGTACAGAGAAAAGGTAATTTCAATGCTTTTATGCAATATGTGCTGGATAATAGTAGTCTATCTTGTACATTATGAGTGTAACTAAATGGGTTAGCAGTTGGGGAGATTGTGAGTCACTCCAAAGCAAAAGTCCAAAATCTTGTCAGTTCCAACAAACATGTTCAATAAATAACCATGGGCTCCACCCCTGCACAGACCAGGAAGCATAACTAAGTCTGTAACGTCTCCCTGGACACGGCTATCTTTCCAGATAAGTGGAAGAATGCACTGATCAAACCTCTCATGAAGAAACTGTCAGCTGATCCAGCAGAGATGAAAAATGACAGGCCTATTTCTCTTCTGCCATGCTGTTTGAAAGTCATGGAAAAGATGATTAACCAGCAACTGACAGTCTATCTGGAGCAGACCAACTGCTAGACCCAACAGAATTGGTCTTCCTAGCAGGACATAGTACAGAGGCAGCCCGGATGGAAGTTACTGACAGTATCAGGATGTCCCTAGACAAAAGGACTCCCACTATGCTGGTGCTTCTTGATTTGTCAGCAGCCTTCGACACCATCTCGCTTTCCATCCTGCTTTGCAGATTGCAGGAGATTGGTGTCGAAGGCCAAGCACTGGCATGGCTGCAAAGCTTTCTGTCAAATAGATCTCAACGGGTCAAATTACACTCATTTATGTCAGTAACTTCCCCACTTGACAAGGGGGTACCCCAGGGCTCCATCCTAAGCCCTACTCCGTTCAACATATATGTGGCCCCGTTGTCTGCCATTATAAGATCCTGCGGCTTCGAGACAATTTTGTATGAGGATGACACGCAGGTGATAATCCCGTTCGAATCGGACCTATCTGTCACCAGAGCCAAGTTTAAGACCTGTATGTTGAACATAGCAGCCTGGATGGGGGACAATTTCCTCCAGCTCAATTCCAATAAAATGGAGATGCACCTGTTTGGAAAGGCGGAGGAATTATGGACACCAGATTGGTGGCCCTCGGAATTGGGGGAGTCTCCTTCCTCCACAAAACAGGTTAGGAACTTGGGAGTCCTATAAGATAACAAACTATCTTCTGAAGACCATGTAAAGACACTGTCAAGCTCCTGTTTTGGGATCTTGAAAATGCTAAGGAAAGTATTTCCTTGGATACCTTTGAATGCAAGAAAGACTCCCATCCAGGCGCTGATTGTGAATAGGTTGGACTATGGTAACGCGCTCTTGGTAGGAGCCAGGGAAGAGTTTTTCTCAAGGCTCCAGGTATTGCAAAATACTGCTGCAAGAATGGCTTTGAATAAGCCCAGACGTTCCCAGTCTTTAAACTTCTGATACTGGTGTTCAACGCAAGGCAAGGCCTTGGACCAATATACCTAAGGAAGAAGGTAAGGGCATATGTCCCGGGTCACCAGCTGAGATCTAGCAATCAAAATCTTTTAGTCCCTTGCAAGATCAATAAATTTAGAATGGGAGGGTGTGCTTTTTCTTATCTTGCCCCCTTCCATTGGAATAGGCTACCGGAAGTGATGCGCTGCTGTTCCTCTCTGGGACACTTTAAGAAAAGTCTAAAAACCTGGTTGTTCTAGGGGAACAGGCTGGGTGAGGGTTCTGCTAGTGTGCTGCCTTGCGCCAAGAGATCCTTATAAAGAATCTGGGTCAGAGCTTTTAGGGGTTCCAGCACCAAACGTCACTACTAAGTGGGCCTGTTCAATAGATTCTCTAACCTCAGTGCAAACGGTTTGAGATGTGACCCATATACATCCCACTTTGGCGGAAAAAGATCCACTGTTACCAAATCCCATGCTAATGTAATACAATTTGTATAAATCAATAAGAACCAGTATCACAAACAGAAAGACTTCCCAAATAAAAGAAGTAGTCATATATCTTGACTGTATTTGTATCAAATCCTTTATTGAAACTCAATTATCCTCCTTTATTTTTTTTAAACACCACATAATTGCTTAGCCACCAACGCTTTTCATCCCTCTTGGGACTTCTTCAGGGCTTATTATAGTACTGATTCTTATGTTGGTGATAAGTATGGCTCCAAACCAACCTTAGCAGCAACGTGGATAAATGAGGTATATTTATGTATTTATGAAAGTCCTGAATATGAGTTAAAATCAGTCTTGTTCTCTCTCAAGAATAAATGAAAAGTAATAAAAGCGATCCCTGTTATTCGAAGGATTCTGTAATCTGGGTACATTGTCCCAATGTTAGTATCGCCAAGAGCGGTAGATGCTCAATACTTGTAATTATTCTTCACAGTGGGTGGATTGTCCCCAATACTAGATTCGCCCAGTCCTCACAAATGTTCCACTCTCTGTTAGGTTAAATCAAGCAATGTCACCTCCTCTGTACAGGAACAATCCCCGCAGTAACTTCGCAGTGTATTACAGTGTATTACATTAGCTACATAAATAAGAATACGCGCTTCTCGAGTGCTGGGTCAGTCTGGGATTGCGCCGAGAGATACCCCTGGGGATTATTCGCTGCGCCATATAAATGTCAAATAAATAACTTAATTAAAAGTGTATACTGTAAAGTAGTTTTCCACAGCCCATTTCTAAAAATAGCAAACACTTTAATAAGAAATATGACACCATTATGACGAAAATACAGTAAGAGGAGCCGGAGCTATAAGTTTCTTTTAGGTTTAAGGGGAATAAGCATCAAGAAAATGAAAAACACCAACCAGAAGTCACTGTTTACAGTTGACAGGGACATAGGTAAAATGTCAGGCAAAGTGTGATGGAGTGGAGGTTGGAAAGCCCAAGTGGGTCATCAAGGTAAAAGATTTTTACCATCTGACTTACTCTTTTTTATTTAAGCCCTCCAGCATATCAAGGCTGCAGGGTGTATATGGTGAAGTCCTTCTTGATCTTAGATAACCGTAGGATGAGGCCCTGCTGAAGCCGTTGGTTTAGGTGAGGAAAGCAGTGAGCGGAAAAAATTGTAATTTTGTGCCCACCGAAATCCTCTTGCTAGACTGATACTTTACATGCCTTTGCCTGGTCAAGATTTAGAGTTTAAACGTGGCTGAGTAGTCTACCTGCACTATGTAGCCACCACCGGCTCTGTTGACGGAAAGAAACCTGACAGACTAGGGGCCGTAAGAGGAAGGGCATTATGTTATGTTATGTTATAAAATCTTATAAAGCGCACAGCTGCCCAAGCGAAGGGGCGTCCCGGCGCTGAATCCAATAGAAAGAAACAGAAACTGGGATCAACAAGGTAGGCAACAGAAAAATAAGGTATTTCAAATGAAATAAGTATGTTTTAATGGCTTTCCTGAATTCACACAGACCTTCCAGTGCCCGAATGTAGACTGGTAGAGCGTTCCAAAGTTTTGCTGCTAAAACACGGAAGGAGCGTCCGCCAGCTCTACTTCGATTGAACCGGGGTACTTCGAACAGGTTTTGACCAGCCGAGCGTAGAGCCCGCGAGGGAACAGGCTGGCTCAAGTTAAGGCAGACACTGCTATGCCCTTTCTTTCTATCCATCACAAGGAACAGAAAACATAAATAAAATACAACCTCCCACACCCACTGAAAAAAACCTCCTGGGTGTGATGGCCATTAGTTGTTTGTTTTTCAGTAACAAACTCCCACTTTGGGTGTTTGTTTTAGAAAAACAAAACTTTGGTAAAGTTTGGTGAACAACCATCAAAACCACGGCAGCCATACACCAAATCTTTTGAGCCATGATAGTATCAAGATACAGAGATCACCACTGCCTGCCGGTGATCTCTAAATTAGACGGACAGTAGATTGTCAGGGTGGTGGACAGAACATCCTCTGCCGCCCTTAAGGATGGTACGCCATCCGCCAACTATAAATTAGGCCCTTATTTATTTTTTGGAGCTCAAAATCTTTTGGTGAGGCAAGCCTGGAAGCTGTTTCTAACAAAGTCCTCTCAAAGGTTGACATCCTTGCAGTGAGGTCCCACTGAAGTTCACAAAATTGCCCCACATTTTCAGGCTTTCTTCAGCATTTCTTGTTGGGCTCCTGTAAGGTTCCAAGGACATCAGGGACATGTCTTGGGGACTAGGAATCACTCTAGCAGAGGCCATCAGCAGGGTTCAGTCCAAGTCCAGTTGCTACTGGTCAAATGATCACTTTCACTGTGGTGCCAAGCTGGTTACAGTTGTCCCAGGCAACACAGGTTTCTCTTCCACATCTCTCCCTTTACACTTACATCTGAATGGACAGTCCTCACTGGGATGACTCAAGTTAATGAAGTTCCTGATCCCTCCCCAGATGCCATTCCTCAGCCAAGAGGTATTCCATTCCATAAACCCAGGTCTTTGTGCCATAACACCTCAGACATTGTGTATGCTCTGAGAGCAGTTTCCATACCTCATTTAGGGGAAGCACTAAGAGGGACCAACTGTTAGTAGGCTAATGCTAATAAACCCACTAGAGGTTTAGTCAGATAAAGTCTACCTTTTAAAAGTTACTTTCCCTAAATATTTAGAAAAATTCCAACTTCACAACTGAATTGGATTTTTAATGAAAAACAGTGGTTGAAGTTTGAAAGTAGCTTATCCCAAACCAGAGTGTGCAGTGTACAGAGTTCAAACGTAAAAAGAACACTGAAGTGTACATATGTTCCCTCTAAAGTTGTACCACTTTCCTCATTTTCGCTTCCACTTCTTGGGGCACCATCTGTGTACTTAGACTGCCTTCTCTACCACCACTGCCCCATCCATATCTCTACACCTGTCGTGGCATGTAGGTGTATCCTGTGCCCCCCCAGTGTTTAGCAATGTTGCGTTTGGCCAGGACCATACCTCGCATCGCCCAGTCCTGAACCGTGTGGTTAAGGTCTGTAAGTTCCCAAATATTGAGGAGGCATCTTATGGGTTCGGGTGCCACAGAGACTCTGCTAACCTGCGTAATTGTGTCCATGATTGTTCCCCAATACATCTCTATCTCCGGGCACAAAAATAGTATTTTAATTGCGCTTTAATTTCCCTCTTCTACAGCTCAGAAAAGTAACATTTGTGGGTATTCACTGTATGAACATGCCAATGTCAAATACCAGTGTGTTTTTTATTACAAGCCACCTTGCGTGCTACAAGGCTTGTTTTGGGCTGACTTATATAATATTTTAAAATAGGGTTATTTTCACTGTAATAGAGTTATTCTGACAAGAGTGCATGCAGATTTAATAACTGCAGCAGTCAGGTTACAAACGTAGGAGTGAAGCCATAGTTTCTGTCGGTCTTGTGGTTGCATAACATATGCTGCAGTCCACAGGTGACATTTAACTTTCTATGCCACTGGTGAATTTCCTGCACCATATACTACAGCTTTATTGGAAAGCTAAATATGCTTATAGATAAACGTATCTTATCATATTTTAGGATGCAGAACACATACACTGAAAGCAGGACAGCAGTGCCCTAGTATGGAGAGTTAACAAATCTGTTCCATTTTTCGATAACATTGGGGATGACCACGCACAAGGGATACTGTTCTGTGACCATATACAAAGTCAAGGCCTCAAGCAAAGTTAGTTATTTGGTCATGGAACTCCAAAATGATTTGCAATATCTTTCATAAGGAACTGAGAGGTCCTACTTCATCCCATAAATTAGGTGAACCATTTGCCCCCTCCTTTCCAAAATATATTACATAGCTGACAACGACCCGGAGCCCAATGCACTTGCTTTGGGAATGACAACAAGCATATGCACTTGCAAAAGTACGCAGTGCACAGGGGTATGGGTATTGCAGCCCCCACAAAGGATTCTGACCTCAAACTTGGTGAGAGGGCAGCTCAGACCTCGTGGAACGTGGAACCTACCCCCTGTGTTGCTGGAGCCTTTGAAGTCTGCAGGAACTCAGAATCAGCAAACCAGTCAGTTGTGTTACAGTGCCTGCGAATGCAGGGGAGTGACTCCTTCATTCCTAGGGAGATGTCTTCGGTTGTCCTTGATGGTCCACAGATCTTGCACGGAGCCTGGAGGCACCGGCACAGACAATGCTTGAAAGTGAGAGGGAGACGAAGTCGGGCCCAAACGAAGTCCACAGTGTCCAGACGGTCGAAGTTCAGTGGTTTCTGGTTCAGAATCTTGTCCACGTTGAAACTAGAGTCCTACAGACAGGTAAGCCCTTTTGTACCCACGGGAGAGGGTTGGACAGATCCTGGGGAGGGTCAGGGCATTGGAGATGTTGCTCCCATGTCCTTTGTCCAGTTTCACGCCAGAGCAGGGCGAACGGCTCCCAGGACTGGTTTGAACTGGACTATGCACAGGGACACCAAATATGCCCCTCATGCAAACTTTCGGTCGCTGGCAAGCACATCCACCCAGGCCTAATTCACTAAATCCTGTCTGGGAGGTGGTCACACCTCCCTGTGACAGGATGCCTATTGTTCTGTCTTCCACTGACTGAGCTTGGCTCAGCAGCAGGAGGGCAGAAATGTGCCTCTGGTTGGCAGCAACCATTTTAGGCAGCCCAGGACTAGAAGGCTGGTACCGGGAACACCAGGGACCTCATTAAGCTTGTTTCTGAGTGGTGGAATCCCATCTCTCACACTGGTTACCGTTGTGGGGGCATGATCCCACAATGTTTGATACCAAACACAATCGGGTTACTTTCAGCCGTTTTGGTCATCACGCGATCGCATAATGCCACTTTAAATGCCGTAAATGGTAGAAGCACTAACAACCCGGGAGAATGGACTCCGTAGGCTGCAGGGGTGTTCTGCTCATGTAGTGGCACCTTCTCATTCAGAACCAAGAACCCTGCCTTCCGGATTGTCAAGGTGTGCTATAGTGGTGACTTCTAGGTTTTAAGTGTAGTGACCCTTAGATATAGTAAACCTATATCTTAAGTAAGTGGTGCATGCACCAACTTATACAGGCTACAATGGCAGGCCTGTAGATCCACTTTGCATGGCCTCTCATGAGTGGCATAATACAAGCCCATGAGAGGCCTCTGGGGTACTTATGCCCTAGATACCTGGGTACCATATACTAGGGACTGACAAGGGTACCCCAGTAGCCAATCTGAAGTGTACCTAAGTACATGATATAACATTTTAGTGAGAAAGCAGATAGATTGGGGTCCTGAATTGCAGGATCCCCGTCAGACTAGTCAAAAACAGTAGAACATCAAGCAAAAAGTGGGGGTAACCATAAGAAGCAGATCCTACTTTTTTACATGCCCTTTACCTAAATGTGTGTACAATGAATTTGAGTAATCGCTACTTGATGCACAATATCTTGAAGAGTGTCTCCGACCGGTCGTGTAATGTACAGAGCTCTGTTGCTTCACAGCTTGGGTCACGCTAAATAAATACCATTACTTACGTATCCCAACACCACAGGATTCTAACCTATTTTTCTGTCTGGTGAAGGGTTTCCAGAGGTGTCCGGCATAGGAGAAGCCATACTAGTCAGTCTTTGGTACATGTGTGTCCATTAGATTCATCTAAAGTAACTCCTGGAGTATACTGACATGAGGGTCATTGTGAGTGGTGATAGGAGAGCTGCAGATAAAAGGAAAGACCCAGGAGGTACTGGTTGTTGTAATGGATGATCTCAGCTTGGATCAATTCTTCTGAAAAAACGTAGGGCCTGATTATGAGTTTGGCAGTGTGGGGTGGCACGCCACCACCCCGCTTTCGCACCGCCAAACTCGATTGCCTGCCAGATTACAAGTTTCCTCATAGTCATTCTGGTGGTCCTTTGCCGTTCCCATAGCAGTGGCTTTCAAAAAGGCACCACAATGGGAATGTCAACGTATGTTTCTGCAGGGCATGGACTGTGAAATCCATGTCGTGCAGGAAAGGGGAAGCATACACACAGGGTGGCACAACATCTGATGGATCTCATGGGCCAGAGGGATCTGAAGGCCCTGCAGGGCCCTCTTTGTTTCCTCACTGCCTCCATTTCCAATGAGGTCTCAGCGCCATGGTTAGGGTCGCAGTGAGGAAACTTGTAATAAGCTTGGCAGTGAGACAGCGGCACCGCCAAGCATATTGCAGCCTCAAGACTGCTGTGCCAGGGATCGCGTATCCATCGCAGCTGCGGCGGTCCTCTCAAGGTTTGACAGCCGTAATAGTAATACAGCGGTCGGACCACTGGTGGAGTGGTCCCCGACATCCACCACACCTCCACCGTGAGTCTGGCAGTCCTAAGGACCGCCGAACTTGTAATTAGGCCTTCGATATTAGGGTCTGGCATTTATCCGTGAACAAGCCGCCACAACAGCACCCTTGAAAGAAGAGGAAATCCTTCAGAGAGAGTTCCATCAGAGGAACATAAGTCTCTAGTGCTATTCGAGGTACAGCCAACACCACTATACCTGCAGTGGCCACCCAGAGCTTAAAACAGTTTCTGAAGTTGGTTGAAACTGGTGGTCCTTGCATTGCCCAACTTGTGAAAGCTCAGTGTTTAAGTTCCACCATGGAAGGGTTAAGACAGAATTCTCAGACACTATCCAAAGCAGGAGGGTGGGGGCCAGGAGTTTCAGGCTTGGAGTCACCTCCCTGAGATCAACAGATGGCCTTATAGACCTCAAGAATGTACAACATAGGGAGAGGGAAGTTACCTGAAAGTAATGGCTGTTAGGATTTGTCTGAGAATCCTTACAGGAAACCTTTAGTTATCTAGTTGACTCATCAGGCCCTTTGACAGAGGAATTGCCTCTTGGCTTATTAGAGGAAGCCCTTTGCAAAGCGGGAGCCCTGCAAGTGAAAGCAGGGCTCCCTCTTTGTCACTATAAGGAGGAAGCAGAGCACCTGAACATTACTTGGTCAGTGGATCTTTGTCCGAGGCTGCTGATGAATGGAAACAAGGCTTTGAAGTAACCTACTTGACTGTGGGGTTTTCAGGGACAATTGGGAATGAAAGACGTAGACTTGGAATCTGAGCTAGTATTTTTTCCTACTGAAATGGGAAGGAGAAGGATTCACTATTTCCCCTCCCCATGGCCCTGAAGGTGGTTGCAATATTTAGAATGAAAGTGTGGCCTTCTTCGAACAGTATCATTGTTTTACTATTCCAACATGGGTATCACGTTTAATATCAACTTGCTGCTTACTATAGAAAACAAGCATTAGCAAAGCCAACAAGTCTGGCTTTAAAATGCTAACACTGAGAATCACACGCATAGTTCAGCATACCAGTGTTTGAATGCATTAGAACATTCGAGGCAGACAAAATGGGGCAAATGCACAAGCCCCTATCGCCACCACAACGTCACTTATATCGACGTTGTAGTGGCAATAGGGGCTGCGCCTTATGTACAAGTCAGCAGCTAGTTAACGTGGCTCAACGCTGCTTGTAAATTAAACCCCGAATGGGCAGTGCATGTTGCGGTGGACGTTCCGCCGCAACACCTGTTTATTTTTACACTGTACATGGGTGGCGTACATAGGAGGCAGCGCCAAAATTAAGACCAGGTTTTAGGAGAAATGCATTATTTTTCCTAGTTTTTGCTTTTTCCATGTGCTGCCTTGTGCAGCACACATAGAAAAGCCAAATGTCATGGATTGTTTATGTGTAGGAAGGTGCCCCTTTGTGTACATAAACAATCCTTTAAAAAAGGGACCGCTTCCTACACTTAAACAATCCTCCCCTGCACGCAGACACCGTAGCACTATAGTTGCTAACGCTTCTTTCCACCACTTCCTTGTACATATCCCCCATTGTCTTTGCCAAAACTTATTTCCCAGGTGTTCTTACCCTTTCTGTAATGACATCTTGCTTGCCTCCAGTACTTTCACATTGTTAATCTATATTTGTATTATACAATATATCTGTTGTATTATTTTGGAGATAAACATTAACAATCTTTCATCTAGATGACAATCTATGAATTACACTGTTATTTGGACTACTAGTATAAAACATGGTGTGTTCTTCGCAGACATTAAAATGTTATCTTGTCATTCTCATGTAATACGCTTACCCTCGGTCTACTCTATAAATCGCTGCCATACATTTCTAGATTTTCATCATAAACATAATTTCGAACCCCTACCTTAATTAAATAAGCAATACTTCACTAGATAAATACTTTGGTAAGTGCTATCTCCTGGCAATTTCCTTAGGAAAATATTTCTGAGCACACTGCAGGAGAGATTTCGAGATAAATAATTTACATATATACTTGTGAGATTTAGAAAATATTTGTCTGTACTTACTTGACCTATAAATAGGAAAACTGTAGCTAATAAAGGAATCTTTAATTAAAGGTCCACTGTCAATGCTTCCGCCAAATCCACTTTCAGAGCAGTCAGGAGGTGCCCAGTTCTTATCACAATGACAATTTCTTTTGCTGTTGCACACCTGAAAAATAAAAATAGTGGTGTACAGAATTATTGTTTCTTCGTAGTGTTTTTGCTGTCCCCTTTCTGCCTTATTTTTGTTTCTAATCTTTCTTTCAATTAAGCTTAGTCCAGTTTATTTCATGTACTGGAGTTGTTGTAGTTTACATCCTCTGCAGCCACACTTCTCAGTACTAATCGGCAATTGTTGATGGCCTAGTATCTCTGCCCTGAACACCGTTCCTTACCATAGAGTTTTTGGGCACCTCGGCCTGCCATGAGAGAAGATGCGGAGGAAAGTCAGAAGTGAAGGACATTAATAAGAGGAAGAGGTTGTGTGCCTCTTTTGATAAAGTCATGCTGTATCCTTACGTTCATGGAGCAGCACAGGTGAACAGCTTACTCCCTCAAGGACTGGAAGACACTGTAATAAAAGAGCATTTGGAAAGAACAGGTAGGAAGTCATGTCAGTTCTTTTTCTTGCAATTTACATGTCTACCATGGGCATGAACTTTTCTGGGGGTTGGCACGGTAACTGTCTCCTCTCTCTCTTTAGAAAATGGCTATTTATCCGGCTACCAGCGAATGGTACATAGGCCCAGATTTACTAGGATTTCGAGTAGGAGTTGAGTCACATATGTGGCGGAGCCCTGACGCATAATCCACTTTGGCATTTACTAACAGCCAGATTCATCATTGTCCCGTTTTGCGAGTCCTTAACCACATCAAAGCTGCTGCATATTCCCCTCTGTGCGCTGGATTTCTCAAAATCCCATTGTTTGTGACAAGGTCAACTCATCATAAGCACAGGGCAGGTAAAACCCATGACGAGTTGACCTTGTCACAAGCATCGAAGGGGTTAATAGCGATTATTAAGGAATCGCTATTAAGGACTTGCAAAACGGGATTCATGTAGGAATCGCTAAATAAATTGCGATTCCTACACATTCCTTATTTGCTTATTTATAAAGGCCCATAGGAATGAATGGGGAGTTATTCCTTATTTGCGATTAGAACTGATTATACTGTCACCACTTACTCTGTGGGGAAACTGTGTCAGAATTGGTTACAACATTCAACTTTAGCTGCAGTTAAACTACATCTGTCTCAGTTGACTGAAAATGTGGATTTAAATGATTTTATAAAAGGCCCGGCAAAGGGTCGGTCTAAACGGTGGATTTATGCAGTTTACAGTGAAATTTGGAAATTTTCGCAAATTGAGGCTGCTATGCGCCTAAGGGCGATTGACCAAGCAAATTTGAAAAAAGTGCTTGCAGTTGTCGATAACAGTATTAACATGCTTTCTTCCCGAATTTACACGTTGAACAATATTGTCTCTTCTGTAGTTGACATTGTGAATGATGAGGTGTCTGTATTGTACCATGGACAGGATCAATTGCGTTCTGTGATGCAGTTTGCAGGGACACTACAGACTCTTAAGGCGGGTCGCGTGCCCTGGAGTTATATGAACGTGTCATCCCTATTTGCCCCGTTTAATTTGAATGACAAGCAGCGCATGCTTTCCATGCGAGATGCATCATTTTCTATGTTACACATTGAAAAGTTAGAATCTTTGCCCTTTTCTGTAGCTGAGGCAGCTGCTGCTACATGGCTTATCCATGGTGTTATTACGTTACCATTTGCTTTGTACAAATGTACTAATTGTATGCGATATATTGCAATAGGGCGATATGAACCACTAGGCAGTGCTTTCCTCCATGAGGCATGGTCTTTACCATACACGTACAGATGCCTGAAGGATGGAAAGGAAGTGAATCTGAATGGTGAAGAATGCACACAGTCGCCTGACCGTTCACTGATATGCAGACACATCCAGTTGCATGGTTCTTGTAATCAGGACCGGCCTAATTTAGCCTGTGTTTTAAAAGGCACACCAGTTCCTGCAATAGTTCCCACATTCACTTTGACGAACAGTAGTTATTTACTTTTGAATAACGAGGAGTGTTGTGGGTTAATGGTCAGTATCGCCTATGTGGTTACTGTATCAGAACGTGTGGTGTGTTACAAGAACGTGTTATATCCACCCACGCATGGGAATTCAGATGTTTCCATCTGGCCGCGCGTCCCAACCTTGAAAGCGGAGTTCAATGGTAGGAGCAGAATAAGGGCTCTTTTGTCTCAAAAGGAAGTGGCCCTGAGCTCGGCCCGTGAAACTTATGTCCTTCACATAGCTAACACACGCACAGAGGTGCAGGCACTTTTAAATACTGACTTGCCGTTTCATTTCTGCGAATTAGTTAATCAAATCTTTAATGCCTCCTCCACGTCTGGCTTAGCTCATTTTTTTAAATTGGTTAGCAGTGGTCTCGTGACTACATTTGAAAAGATTTTTGGTGTCATCCCCGCTTTCTTCCATTCAATATTTTCGAGTTTGTTTGGCGGATTCCCTGTTTTGCTGGCTTTAGCTGCAGGCGTTTTGATATTATTCTGCTTCCTAAAACATGGATGCCCATCCTGCACAAGAAGCCGCTCAGCCCCTTCTGACACTGTTTCGCAACCGGATGCTTGATTACTATGGCACCCTGCTGCTTGCGACCTTAAGCACGGCATTTGGATTATCGTTTCGATTTTCCTATTTCACATGTGTCCAGCCTGTGTTTCATTGCCTGAGCTGCGATTTTGACTGGGCCATTGATTTGTGTCTCTGCTTGCCCGTTATCTCCTGAAGTCGATTTTAATCACCTGATGGGCCCCGTAGTTGCTCACGAGTTGGTTTGTTCTGGCGAAAGGATTATGGCCTTGGCAGCGATGCATGGACTAATGGGTCAGTGGGACATCCCCGCAGCGGCGCATGAGTTTCTGGCACATAGCGTTCTTGAGAACCCACCGAGTTGTCCTCTGATGTTGCTAGAGGGTCCGGTGCTGGAGGAGCACGTATGTTCTTTCCCATTGCTTAATTGGATGGCTGAATTGTTTTTGGATGATGACAGTGATTTCATGTTGAAAGCTGTGGCTACCTATTTTGCATATTCTATCCACCCATGAGTGGCTTTGGAGACTTTCACTATACTGGCACGTGACTTTTTAGTAATTCTGAACGGTGCCTTTTCTCTTACGGACATTCGACTTTTATATGTTCTAGGCCTATGATGTTATATTTGGCCTCAAGTTCAAGACTTTTATTACATTTTTGTTTGGCCACTATAGGCATTCATACATATTTTTGTATTGTTATTTTTTATATACATCTACATACATTTAGCTTGGCTCATTATTGTTGAACTCTGCTTTCATGGTATGCCTTTATTATAGTATTGACTTGTTTTTTTTTGACCGACCTCGGATCATTGGGGGGGGGGGGGTCATATAGTTACTGCTTTTCTATATATTGCGTTAAGTTAGCATGAGTTTATTAAATGTTTAAACAACATATTTTCCTTCGGCTTCAGTTTGCACACGACACATAATTGTTATTGTAGCTTTCAACCTAGACGAAAGATGTGATTTATTTGAGAATAATATGTTATTGCTCTGATATCAGTTCTGCTTGGTACACTTGGTACACTGTCTGCACACTGAGAACTGAACCCTCTAAGAATAACCTAACACAAGGTTGCTGGGAGGCCTGATCCTCACACCACATTAGACATAACACAAATAAAGTTGCTGCCAACATTGGGCTCTAAGCGGGTTTAAGATAGAGTTACTGAGAATGCAAAAACACACTTGATGGTGCTTCGCATGCAGAGAGCTGGTAGCTGATGATGTGATCTTCTCTTACTGAGATTTAGAGGTATGGGCCCGCCCTGTTAAAACCCAAATGAGACCTTCTTAGATATAATATAGTATGCTAAATAGGGTGCGCGAAATATAGGTGATACAGATTTCTATAGATTTTTGCATTATAATATGCTATCACCGTTCGCTTACTATGGATTAGTGACTATGCTGATAACTCTGATTTTTATAATATGTATGCTGGTATTATCCTCATGCGCGCTAGCGGAATTCCGCTCCTGCGCTGAGATTTTTCAAATCGCACTGTACGTGACGAGCTGGGCTCTTCATCAGCGTGCGAGGAGGCTACGCCATGACGAGCCCAGCTCGTCATCAGCCTCGAAGGGGTTAAATAAGATACTGAGTTTGAGAACCTTGCATTGAAAAATAAATATTTCAAACTTGCACATGTGTTCTTTTACTCCCCGTTGTGGTTTGAAATGATTATAGAGCGAAAGAGTGTTCATGTGTTCCACGATACCTGAGGTGACCTAAGTTCATGTTCTGGTTTGTCTAAGTCATTGGGTGTTTGTTATGACCAATGAGACACTGTAGCTAGTTCGGTAAGGGGATTTTGGAAACTAAGGTGGGTTTTGGGTCACCCTAATTCACCGAGGTTCCTGATCTCTGTGTACAGTTCTGTGGGAGAACGGAAACCCTGCTACAGCATGTTACACACACACATGTCTTTTGGACATGTGTTTGCGCAACACCAATGTAGATTACATTTCAGGGGTGCTACAGGGTGTCTTTGGACACCCCTGGCACCCTTGAAATCGCATCCTTATTTGCGATTAGCAAATTGCTAATCGCAAATAAGGAATAACTCCCCATTCATTCCTATGGGCCTATATAAATAAGCAAATAAGGATTGTGTAGGAATCGCAATTTTGTTACAAAACGTGGATCAGGTCTGACTTGTGTGAACCCTTCAGTCAAACCCAGAAAACGACGTTGGCAAGAATCAGCACTTCCTTGCCACATCAGCCAACCCTTCGGATCCAAACTGGATATATTAAAGGATGAATTGTGTAATAGAGTTTATAACTCAAGAATAGACAATTCAGTAAAATTACCCCCAACCTGAATATTCTTCCAATTCGGGGACAATCGGTGTATTTAACTTTTTAGAAGTAGCCAATCCAAAGCATGTTGTTTGGGAAATAGTAGAATTTAGAAACAACATTTGATTCGGGATGAAACATGCACGGTGCAAAGCCTCAGTGCCTTGTACCTGCCAATCTTCGGGACCCCAAACCGATTTAAGGTCAATTATTCCTTTCCAGAATTCGTAGCCATCTACAGCTAATTTGTCTAGAAAGGACTTCGAATACAGCAATTTTGTATCGGTAAGTCTAACTTTGGACATGGGCTTTTGTGTCATTTTGAAATAAAACGACTCAGGATTTGATTGATTAAAGTCTGTAAAATAAGTGTATTTTTTCAGAAATGTACTGGAGCTGCCTATCAATGGAGCTGGGCAGTGTTCCCACTGTGTGTAATTCACAGCAACCCTCCTGGAACTCGTCTTATGCAGAAAATGATGACCATAATGTTGGAAGCAAAACAAATCACCATAATTAACAGAATCTAAATATAAATCCTCAGCATCAAAAGCCGCATAATATTTCAAACCAGAGAATAATGCTTCTACGGCCTGAATATCCCAATCATCAGAACGTATATTTTGTTTAATCACATCCCCCATGTTTACTCTAAGCACATTCGGAACATTAATCACTTCAGTGGGCCCATGTAACTGAAATCTAACCGCATCCCACACAATCCCATCAAGGACAGGCCAAGCAGTAATGTTGACTGTATTCAAGTCTCGTTTCAGTCTGTGTGCTGAATGTGAAGAGGAAAGAGGGGCCAATGTTCCATTAAGGTTACCGAATTCCTGTTCTTTCTTTGACATAGTGGCCATCAATCAGGCGGAAAAAATAAAACACAAAACCAATTGACATAAAAAGGTAAAATGAAAATAAAATCAACCAAATGTATGTCCAAGGGGGAATCAAAAAATGTTTCTTAAATAGAGTGGCATATTTTGCAATAGTTGAGGGTTTCTTTGAAAGTTCCGAAACAGAGTCAAAAGAGAATCAGGACTGGTCGGCCAAACGAGTCTGCAAATCTGGCATGGATAAATCAGCAGGATAGGTGTAGTTCAGCTCATCAATGTTAGTAACAGGAATAGTATTTAATAAAGGACTGGATATAGCAGGCATCTCGAGGGACACCTGTTCTGCACCAGAAGTAATAGCCAGCACAGAATGCCTCACCATGGAAGGACAGGATACAGCCGGTGTCATGCTATGAAGAATCGGCCACCCTGTGTGTCTTGACATTGTCAATAGAGATAAATCTGTTTTCCTTACGACCTGGAAGTGGTGGTAATATGACTGTTCTCGAACCCTCCACTCCAAGAACTCGAACTGGTGCACAATATGAGGGACCAAACTCTTTCTTGTTATCGATCTTCTCTCGAACCAGTTCTCCAACTCGGGGTAGCCAGCCAACTACCGGGATCTGCAACGCATCATCCGATGTGGAGGGCAAATGTTCCTTTGCTAGACTGTCTCTGGTCTTTTGTAAATCCTGTAAAACATTGCAATGTTCATCTACGTCAAAGGCCGCGGCCTGGGCCTTGCAGTCTAGACCGTCGAGGTCAGGGACTTACATCTTGATACCAAAGAGCATTTCGTATGGGGTCCGCCCACCCAGAGACCTTCTAGGGAGGTTATTAAGCGCACGCTGCACGCCATTGAGGTGGGCTAACCAGTTTCTGCCAGTGCCTATAACTCGAGCTGTCAAAGATTGCTTAAGTCACGGTTCATTCGTTCCACTACACTGTTTCCCTCGGGTCTGTACGGAGACGAAAACTTGACTTGGACCCCCAACGAAACCATAGCATCCTTATACGCCTTAGAGGCGAAAGCCGGACCCTGATCCGAATGGAAGGTACCACAGGCAAAAATCCCTACAAAGACTCGCAAATCCTTAATGATAGTCCGTGAATCAGCGCTCCGATGGGGCCATACCCACACAAAGCGTGTGCATGAATCAACTGCTACTAAGATGTACTTATATGCAGTATCAGAAGAAAAAGGACCGCAGTGATCTAAATAAACGCACCACAGTGGTTCATTAGAAATGTACAACTGTGTCTGAGGCGGATGCGCAGCAGTTGAAGTTTTAATCTGCTGGCACATGTCACATTGAAGAACATAATCGCACGCCTGTTTGTACAGTCCCCGCCACCAGAACCTTTGTTGTAGCTGAGTTACAGTGGCTGAGAAGCCCGCATGCGCAGACGCCACACCTTCATGAGCCGCTGTAATCAAAGAAGCCCTCCGATCCGAGTTCGGAATTAAACGTACGCCAACATCAGGAATTTTCACATAAGGAACCTTATCGGGACTTAAGTGGTATGTGTACTTCGAAGGGAACCCCGCAGGATATTTACCTCCCTTCTCAGTGGCAGCAACAGCCGCCAAGATGTCATCATCAATCTTACTTTTGGACCACGTGACTGCTGCAACTAAGTATTTAGATACTGCTGACTTCGCTGCTTCATCAGCAAGCGAATTACCGACAGCGTGGGCTCCCACGCGCTGATGGCCAAGAGTATGAATCACAAACACGAGTGGCAACTTTTCTTTGAGTTCTGCCACTCGGACCCAGATCATTTGATGTTTTATTGTGCTACCTTTGGAATCACGAAATTCATTCTGAATCCAAAAGAACAAGTTCTCATTGTAAGACTGGACACAGTAGTAAGAATCACTTACGATCAAAGTCGTCACACTAGGATCTGCGTACTCCAATGCAAGCATCTGAGCACGAAGCTCCGCTAATTGTGCGGTGCAGTCCCCAAGCGTCTGCGTGTGCACGACACTGGACTTGAACTCATTGTTCACCATGGCACCGACCACAATGGCGCATGCGGAAACGTAGGCATGTTTAGAGCCATGCGCAACCTGCGCCGAACCATCAGTGTAAATGATGCAATGGAAATCCTCCAACGGCCGCATTGCTAAAGGAGCAGGATGAACACATTCATACTGTAAGAACTCCTGCGACCGTAAAGTGGCGTCAAAAATAAACGTGACATCCTGGGATGACAAGAACGCAGGCCATTGAATCCAACGAGGGTGCAAAGCTTTAGAATTTGGTACACTGGCTTTCATAACTGCCTCCAAGGCAGGACACAGGGTAACAACCAACATGCGTTTCCCCTGTGACAAGGCACGTTCCTTGAGAATTGCCATCTGCACAGCCGTCAAAACTTTCTCCACAGTGGAAAATCGCATTTCAGCCGAAGTGTACAAGTGTGATTTGTAAGCCATAGGTACTGTATCTCCTTCATTAAAAGTTAGGTAACTGAAACCTACCGTCCCCGGGACAATTCTTATAACCAGGTTGGTCTCGTTATCACGAGTCTGTAAGTATTCAGAGGCGAGCAAATCAGCTTGCAAAGACTGCAGAATAGCTGAATGCTCAGGCAGCCAGCATGATTTGGAAAAAGATGGTTGTATCAAAGCATACAAAGGCTTGATACGCTGGGCATATTCCGGAATGTATGTTCTTCCGAAATTCAAAAAGCCCAGTAAAGACTGTAATTTTTTCAGTGTTGTCGGAGAGCGCAACTGTGCGCATTTCTCCAGGAAGTGAGGAGCCAAGCCTTTTCCTTCATTGGTTAGTTCATAGCCTAGAAACAACACTGTGTACTCTGCAATGTGCGATTTTGCAAAATTAAACTTGTAACCCATGTCTGCGAAGTTACAAATAATACTGTTCACTCAACACAGATGCTCCCAAAATTCGTCGTCTGTGAGATAGATATCATCCACATAGGAACAAGCATCTGGGTCGACCCTCTCCAACAGAGAGACAATGCGGGCGGAAAATACTCCAGGACTATTCCTATAGCCCATTGGGAGACGCCGAAACATTTTTTGGACCCCGCCGCATGTGAAAGAAGTCCATTGGGAACTTAGACCGTCCAATGAATGGGCATAACAACCATTGGAAATGTCAAGCGTGGTTTTGAACCACTTACACACAAGACTATTTACAATTTACTGCCACCGATGACATCCGAGCCCTGATGGACAACGGAGAAACAGCGGCCCTCATCCTCCTAGACCTCTCCGCGGCATTCGACACTGTCTGCCACCGCACCCTAGTGCAGCGCCTCAGCAACGTCGGAATCCAGGAGAAGGCACTGGAATGGATCATCTCCTTCCTCGACGGAAGAACACAGAGAGTCCGTCTACCACCGTACAAGTCAGAGGCCACCGAAGTCATCTGCGGCGTCCCTCAAGGATCCTCGCTGAGCCCCACCCTCTTCAACGTCTACATGAGCCCCCTCGCGGCCATCGCACGCCAACACAACCTCAACATCATCTCCTACGCCGACGACACCCAGCTGATCCTCTCCCTGACCAACGACCCCGCCGCCGCCAGAGCCAACCTTCACGAAGGGATGAAAGATGTAGCCGAGTGGATGACGACCAGCCGCCTGAAACTGAACTCAGACAAGACGGAAGTCCTCATCCTGGGCTCCTCGCCCTCCGCCTGGGACGACTCCTGGTGGCCCCCCGCCCTGGGCACCGCACCCAAACCGACAGATCACGCCGCAACCTGGGCTTCATCCTGGACTCCTCCCTCTACATGACCAGACAAGTCAACACCGTCTCCTCGTCGTGCTTCAACATCCTGCGCATGCTACGGAAGATCTTCCAGTGGATCCCCACCGAGACCAGGAAGACGGTCACCCAGGCCCTCGTCACCAGCCGACTGGACTACGGCAACGCCCTCTACGCTGCAACCACCGCCAAGCTCCAGAAGAGACTCCAGCGGATCCAGAACACCTCAGCCAGACTCATCCTCGACATCCCACGAAACAGCCACATCTCCGGACATCTGAGAGACCTGCATTGGCTCCCCGTCAACAAAAGAATCACCTTCCGTCTCCTCACCCACGCACACAAAGCCCTACACGATCAAGGCCCGAGCTACCTCAACAACCGCATCAACTTCTACGCTCCCAAACGCCACCTCCGATCAGCCAGTCACGCCCTCGCCGCCGTCCCCCGCATCCGAAGAACGACAACAGGAGGAAGGTCCTTCTCCTACCTGGCCGCCAAGACCTGGAACTCCCTCCCGACCGACCTGCGCCTGACCCAAGACCACCTCTCCTTCCGGAAGAAGCTCAAGACCTGGCTGTTCGAGCAGTAGCAGCACCCCCCCCCCCCAAGCGCCTTGAGACCCTCCGGGTAAGTAGTGCGCTCTATAAATGTCTTTGATTGATTGATTGATTGAAGGGCAGAGCTGTGAGTATTCTGAACTGCACAGTTACGGCAATGCGAGCTTAAATGCCGGTAATCCAAAACCAAACGGTAAGAACCGTCCGGCTTGTTTACAGTAAAAAGGGGGTTATTCATCGGTGACACACATGTTTCAATTACACCTTGATATTCCAATTGTTCAAGGATCGCTGCGACCGAAGCTTTAGCCTCACGTCGTATGGGATATTGAGGTCGAGGCTGCGGCTGAGACCGTAAAGGAATCTCGTGGCTTGGGGACAATTTATCCCAGCCCCACTGATTGCGGTACACAGCCGGTGCAAGCGCAAGAGCCCACTCTTCTGCAAAGTGCAGCGCTTCCACTCTCGAAACAGTGTTCGCGAAACTGGGGAGGATTACCTCCTCCCCACGTGGAGCTGCGAGCACAAAAGGTGGGGGCCAGTCAGCCTCCAAAAGCAAAATGTCATACGTAGACGAAAGATTTTCCCAAAATACCACTTTTATGGTACGCTGTATGTCACCTTCAATTAACAGGACAATTTCAAAAAGTCTATCAGGGGGAGCAACTCTTGTATCAGCTGTTTCAATCACAACATAAGTGTCAGTCGCTGTCACCTTCAGTAGTGGACGGAGGGCCTCTCTCACTATGGTAATCTCCGCCGCGCTGTCCAGCAAGGTCAGAGCCCAAATCAGATTCCGAAGCCGCGTTCTCACAATCTGGGGCATATCGATGCGCCGTTAAGGCTGCGACTTTCTTCTTGGCAAACTGCTTTCTCTATGGCGTAGAGCCCTCCTGCTTGTCTGCACCATTGCGCGGGCGGGGCTGACCACGTCCTTGCTGGCCACCCCGGCCCCTGCCGCCCCCTCCACGACCGGTTGACGGAGCCGATGAGTCCTGAAAGGAACAAGGAGAGCGTTGGTCAGAAGCCTGAAATCGTTCAGGTGACTTAATCATCGCGCGGTCGCGCAAATCATAAACCCGTTCTGACTAAGCAGGCAACGGAGACGCAGGGCGCGAAACCTGCGTTTGTTGTTGCTGCTGTTGCTTACCCTGATTCTGTTTTTTAGGCCAATTTTGTTTCTTGGACTTGGGTTGAACGTCAGTTTCCGAAGCTTGTCCCTGGGGCTGCTTCTTCTCCTTAGTAGAAAAAGGCTTATTACCCTTACTATTGCGACCCACGGTTTTATAAGCCGCCACAATTATCCTTGCTAACTGTCGGGGTTTCTCGGCATTGGGAACCAGCGCCAAAGCGTTAGCCACCTGAAAGTTCACTGCATCCCCTTTGACATTCGCAAGGATCAGATCGCAAACCACATCAAAGGAGCCACATAGGCGCATACCCAACTCAACAGCCGATTCCGGCCCGTGATCATCTTGAACACGTTTAAGGACCGTAGACAGATTGGACACAGACGGGGAGCCAAAGCATCTCGAATAGACAGCCGCAAAAGTCTTACCCCAGGTCTCACAGTCAACAAGCTCAGGGGCCAAATCTTTCGGCAAACTAAGCGTAAGAATCCGGTGTTTTTCACCAGAAGTCGTATTAGGAAACACCGCCTCCAGCTGGTCAAATTTCTCGGCAAGCCAGAAAGGAAAATCATCCTTATCTAGGGGCTTCTTGCCCATAACGGAATTCACCATGACAGGACTGATTTTCAAACCAGTCTGCCCTGCCGGAAGGGCTGCACCTCTAGGGGCTGCCCCATGAACATTACGACTTGTGTAATGCACAAGGGCTCTAATCACGGCAATGGCGACTACATGAAGACGCCTAAGGTCACCCACGTTACAAGTGGCGTGATTAGGGTGAGGCGTAAATCCAGCCAAAGCTTGCCAACTTGCGCCCGGAATGGACAAAGGACCTAACCTCGGGGCGGTTAAAGAGTGGGGTAGGGCGCCACCAAGCCAAACTCCATGCTGCCAAACATCAATAGGTACTTCCTGTGCTCTGTACGGAGCATATTCAGCAGGTACAGCTGATGCAGTGTACGAGTGGAACACACCAGAATTTGCGTCCACCGCCGGGGATGTCCACGGCTTGTGCCATGACTGCACAGGAACGTGAAAAAACAAAGATTACTTTGTAGCACAACTGGGTAGTAATTCAAGGAAACCGTTTTAGATAGATTCAAGCTTGAAAAGACCTGTTTCAAAAATAGGTAGGTTTTTCCGACACCACCGTTTTCCGGAAACGGGAATGAAGGGGTTAAGGTTTGAATGATATACTACTCGAGTGTCATGATATAAGGCCAACAATGTTGGGCGCCATGTAGCAGGGTTTCCGTCCTCCCACAGAACTGTGCACAGAGATCAGGAACCTCGGTGAATTAGGGTGACCCAAAACCCACCTTAGTTTCCAAAATCCCCTTACCGAACTAGCTACAGTGTCTCATTGGTCATAACAAACTCCCAATGATTTAGACAAACCAGAACATGAACTTAGGTTACCTCAGGTATCGTGGAACACATGAACACTCTTTCGCTCTATAATCATTTCAAACCACAACGGGGAGTAAAAGAACACACGTGCAAGTTTGAAATATTTATTTTTCAATGCAAGGTCCTCAAACGCAGTATCTTATATAATACCAGCATACATATTATAAAAATCAGAGTTATCAGCATAGTCACTAATCCATAGTAAGCGAACGGTGATAGCATATTATAATGCAAAAATCTATAGAAATCTGTATCACCTACATTTCGCGCACCCTATTTAGCATACTATATTATATCTAAGAAGGTCTCATTTGGGTTTTAACAGGGCGGGCCCATACCTCTAAATCTCAGTAGGAGAAGATCACATCATCAGCTACCAGCTCTCTGCATGCGAAGCACCATCAAGTGTGTTTTTGCATTCTCAGTAACTCTATCTTAAACCCGCTTAGAGCCCAATGTTGGCAGCAACTTTTTTTGTGTTATGTCTAATGTGGTGCGAGGATCAGGCCTCCCAGCAACCTTGTGTTAGGTTATTCTTAGAGGGTTCAGTTCTCAGTGTGCAGACAGTGTACCAAGTGTACCAAGCACAACTGATATCAGAGCAATAACAAATTATTCTCAAATAAATCACATCTTTTGTCTAGGTTGAAAGCTACAATAACAATTATGTGTCGTGTGCAAACTGAAGCCGAAGGAAAATATGTTGTTTAAACATTTAATAAACTCATGCTAACTTAACGCAATATATAGAAAAGCAGTAACTATATGACTATATGAATAAATTGCGATTCCTACACATTCCTTATTTGCTTATTTATAAAGGCCCATAGGAATTAATGGGGAGTTATTCCTTATTTGCGATTAGCAATTTGCTAATCGCAAATAAGGATGCGATTTCAAGGGTGCCAGGGGTGTCCAAAGGACACCCTGTAGCACCCCTGAAATGTAATCTACATTGGTGTTGCGCAAACACATCTCCAAAGGACATGTGTGTGTTTAACATGCAACTTAGAAAAATGCATTTAAATGCATTTTTCTAAGTTTTCGCTATTTACCACAAGGTTTGACCTCGCGGTAAACAGCAGCCCAAAATTGCGAATTCACAATTTTAAAATAATTCATGAATTGCATTTAAGGAATCTCAAATAGAGATTCCTTAAATGCTATTCCTCGCAAATGTGAGAATTTTTTAATAGCGATTTATGCATTTGGGATGATGAATCCCAAATGCAAAAATTGCACTCGCAGAGGGCCAGATTCTCAGAATCTAGCCCTTTGCGAGCCCATTTTTCGTTGATGAATCTAGCTGTAAGGTGTGAAGTTGATTTGCGTGGTTTAGAAAATCCAGAATCCAGAGTTACGAAACGCAGCACATAACGCTGCCTTGACTTACTTTGCACCAGGTAGACGTTACATTTGGTGGAGCAGGGGCATTACTGTGCATCTATCCATTTATTTTAACGCAATCCCAGAATTAGCAAGTGTTGCGTAAAATAATATCAACTCTATGATCTCTACTGTTTACCCCACAACCAGCAAAATAGTATACAATCTATGTGACTGCTTAAATAGTAGGAAGGACTTGGAGTTGGCAGGACAAAAACAAAAAGGGAATTCTAAGCAATGTCAGCGTGGTGTCCATCTTGTAATAGAGGTGCAGAAAAGTGTGTGAAGCATTTGAAAGTAAGTGCATATATTAATGTACAATAGTATGTACAAGTAACAGTACATAAATTAAGCTAAATGTGGCATGAAGGTAAAATAAAAAATGAGAAAATTGGAAGCTTCAGGTTATGCCGCACAGATATTTTGTGCTGAAGTCTCGGAGTATTTGGTTGTCTGTATATGAATTTTTAAAATTACGTCTGCAAAGTATAGTATGTTTTAATGAGTGTTTCATAAATGTTTTCTTCACTACTGAGATTGTATTGCTGTTTAATGTTCATGGTTATTTTTCAGAGTTGTACTAATTTTGCCTTAATAATGAAAGACCTTATGCTTGTTTTGGGCTTATCTTTTTAAGGTGAATTGTGTTTGCTTAGAGTTTCAGACCTGGCAAAACAGCAGCAGCTAACAAGGAGAAGCAAACAGGAAATGCAGAGAGGTGGGTGGTTACCTGTGCCACATATGGAGGGACACGTGCATAGGGCAACTGGTGCTAGGAGCCCAGTCCTTTGCAGGAGGTAAATTGGGTGTAAACACAATAAGGGAGCTATTATGGAACAGGGGAAGTGAAAGCAGGGGGCAGTTAAGCAAAGTGAGTGGGTAAATCATGAGAGAAGAAGTTATTCATTCAGGTGAATACATCTAGCTGAATAAACACATATTTTCACACTTTCCGCCTAGCACAGTGGGTTTCAAGCACAGATGCTTAGTGGTCCCATGTCAAGACTGACATGCTGGAACTTAGTCACCTGCTCAGTGTATCTTGACAATTCTAGTTTTACTTTTAATATGCTAAGCACTATAGTAAGTGGGTTGGGTCCTATCTTTACTAGGCCCTCATATCTGTCTTCGACAGCTTTATCTCGGCAAAGGAAATCTGGAAGCTAAAGAAATATCAGATTGACAGGCTAGGGTACTGTACACGACTAAAGTCATTGTAGAGGGGACCTTGGGAAAGTCGGAGGAAGATGAGGACTAGTATTAAAGTACAGACCAGGAGGTGGACCACCAGAAGGGATAAGTTAATCAGAGGCATGCAGGCCAGGAAAATCAGAAACCAGGAAGATCTAATCCACAAGTACCAAAGTGACCAAGGCCAGAGAAGACCAAGAACAAACAGATGAGGAGGCACATGGCAAGGAGAAACAGCAAGAGGGGTACTGAGACCAGAATGAGAAGGATGGGGAAAAGGAGTTGGAGAACAGGAGGATCAGGACCAGGAGGGCCAATGCCAGAAGGAACGGAAGGACCAGGGGTTGAGGACCAGGAAAACAATGAGGGTTGGAGGATCCGAGCTCATTGACCAAGACCTAGGGGAAGGGGAGGAACAGGCCTGAAGCATGAGACCCAGGTGGAAAGGCCCAATAGGACCATTGCTGAGTGAACAACAGGAAGCAGAACAATAGATAGGAAGGCCAAAATCACAGAGATTAGATCAAGGAGGACTAGGGAACCAGGAGCAGAAGGACCAGGGTCAGAAAGATCATGACTGGAAAGGAACAGTGCATGAAGGACCAAAAGGCCCATGATCAGCAGGATCCAGAAAAATAGAGAGAACAAGGAAGTCCAAGGCCAGTCGGACCAGGATTAAAAGTCACTATTTTCAGACTCGGAATGACCCTATACGAGGGAGACATGGAGCCAGCGTAACCCAAACTATGGGAGCTAGAAGGGCCAGGGAGGGGAGAAAAGAAGCAGAATAACCTGAACCAGGAAGCCCACTATTAGGAAAATCAGGACAGCCTGAACCAGAGTCAGGGGCCAAGAACATGATGAAACAGGCACACCAGGGTACCAGGAGGACTAATATGACTAGGGTGAGTAGGAGGAATAGGGAGAGTAGGAGGATGACGACAAGACAGACTAGGTTAGGCTAGGGAAACAAATTCCAGTGAAACTAGCGCCAGAAGACCAGATTCAGGAGGCCTCAACAAAAAAGGAGGATTGGCAATGGGCAAACCAGGGAGACTAGGGTTAGGAGGATAAAAAGAGTCACTAACTGGAGCCTGTGAAACAGAGGGATCAAGAGGACCAGGAGCCACAGTACCTGGGAATGGTTACTAGAGCCCACATTCTTTCTCACCGGCTGTATGTTGCTGCTGTTTTCCCGCTGTTTCCTCGGAACCTGGGAATCCTTGCGATTAAAAAACAAGTACACGCCTGCTCCCGGGAACTGGACTTGGAGTCACTGGCAAAAAGAGACTTCATAAGTCCCTATGCTTGCCGCATACTGTGTACAATCCTAAACATCATCTTACGCAGGCCGTGGGCCGCTCAGCTCTTCACAAGATTTTAGCCTACAGACTACACCCCCTGCCCCTTAAAGAACTATATGCCTTTAAAGAGGCTGGATCGGGAGCTAGGGAATGCAGGCTAAGTAAGTACAAACGCGAATCTCTGGCCCATCTGTTACTATGCTGCCCGGACCTGCGTGCGGCACGCAGCCTTTACCTTAGGCCTATCGTAAGACAAGTGGGGCCACGCACCGCAAAGGAGGCGATCTATCAACTATACACACTGACCACAGTAAAACTGATGGCCTCGTTTAGAAAGTTCATTCAACAGCCAAGCTGACGGCCATCCAGGGCACATATGAATAGAGACTTTGCAGATGTACACTGGGCCGTCCTATTATGAACCCTATTTCTTGTGCCTACCAGTGTCCTGGGAACCACTACACAGTCTTGCCCGCTGATACACATCTGGTTTTAACTTTTGTAATTTTGTATTTTGCTTTTATGTAATGGTTTTGAGTAACCAAACAATAAAGTTATTCCTTCATTCATTCATGCATTCATTCACTGCTGCTGGGCTTCGCGAGGCGCCCGATAGCTCCCATTGCCTGCATGACACCGGAGAACTTCATTTGCCAAAATCATTTGCGGCGCCCAAGTCACGCACCGCATTCTAGAGCACCAGGAGGCGTTCAAAAGGGGGCAGGAGCCCACATTCTTTCTCACTGACTGTGTGTTGCTGCTGTTTTCCCGCTGTTTCCTCGCCACCACTACTGGGACACTGCTGCTGGGCTACACGAGGCACCCGATAGCCGCCATTGCCTTCCTGACACCGGAGAACTCCATTTCCCACCATCCTGTGTGGCGCGCACGTCACGCACCGCATTCTAGAGCACCCAGAGGTGTTCAAAAGGGGGCTAGCGCTCCCCCAGTGCGGGAGCCCACATTCTTTCTCACCGGATGTGTGTTGCTGCTGTTTTCCCGCTGTTGCCTCGCCACCACTACTGGGACACTGCTGCTGGGCTACGCGAGGCGCCCAATAGCCGCCATTGACTGCCTGACACCGGAGAACTCCATCTCCCACCATCCGGTTCGGCGCGCACATCGGGCAGCCCATTCTAAAGCCCCAGAAGGCATTCAAAAGGGGGCTAGGGCTCCCCCAGCACGGGAGCCCACATTCTTTCTCAACAGCTGTGTGTTGCTGCTGTTTTTCCGCTGTTTCTTCGCCACCCCTACTGGACAATGCTGCTGGGCTACGCGAGGTGCCAGATAGCCTCCATTGCCTGCCTGACACCAGAGAACTCCATTTCCCACCATCCTGTGCGGTGTGCACATCGCATACCGCGTTCTAGAGCGCCAGGAAGTGTTCAAAAAGGGGCTAGGGCTCTCGCAGCACGGGACATGCGTGGGCGTGCCTAGGCTGCGCCCGGGCCAAGGGCGGGACCTTTGCGCCCGTCCGCGACTAACCGTGACTGGACTGGACCACCCCTCTAAGAACTGGCATATTTTGATCTTGGGCAAAGCATTTGTTTAGGTAGGTGTGTAAAGGGTAAACAGGCAATCTTTGCGTAGGCGAATCCCCAAAGGACATACAAGGGGATTGTATTGTTATAAATTTTAGGCGCCCACATATGGTCCGCAATCTGTTAAAAATACAGGAGGAGATGCCCCTACAGAGTACTTGCATCCATGCCTTACCCCTGGGACACGTCTATAGACCACTCTCTGGGAAGTTTGCATATGATATAGCTGCCTCTCTCTTAACCTGGAACAGATACCAGGAATTATCGCCTTTAGAAGCTGTCGATTGACAACAAATCGCAGCGTTTCATGAGGAACAAGTACTTGTAGTAAGGCAGGAAAAGGTCATTGTTGACCAGGATACAGTTTTAAATAAAGAGAGGCAAGAGATATTGCAAAATCAGACACAGGAGGAAGGGCCACAAGAAGGAAAACCAGAAGAGTGTAAGGAGCAGGAGGGTGGGGGAATTGCATATATATCGCTATGCCTGCTGCATTAGAGCCCTTAGGTGACGCGAAAAGAACAAGCGATATTAGTATTACTAATTGTAATTTGGTAATGGAACCAAAGTTAGTAAGCATAAATGATAAGCTTCCAACGCTATGCTTGATCTTGTGGAATGTAGCTGGGCTCAGTAGGAATCTTAGAGATACAGACTGGCATGAGTACATTGAACAGAGCGGCATTTGCCTTTTACATGAAACTTGGGCCCTAGAGACACCACATAGAGTAGGCTGTAAGACATTTAATGGAGATGCAATTCCATCAGTTAGAGGGAGGCCTTGTAATATGGATAAGAGTAACCCTCGCTATCGAAATAACCCAACTGAGTATAACATCGCAAGACATAGTTGGCGTAAAGATTACAACCAAGTATGCAAGGGTACTACACTTATTTAATATCTATAATAGACCTAGTTTAGCCTCAAAAGAGTCATCGATAATTGAACATATGGTCTTCATTTTAAATACTCTAGAGATAAAGGCAAGTGTAATAATAGGTGGGGATTTAAATTGTGATTTTGAACCCGTGATAGAGCTCTGAAATATATTTGAAGATGAATACATGGCCAACAACATCCCTCTGCTAAAAAGTACTAGCACAGTGCCGTGCACTGTGTCAGAGGACAAATTATGAAATTAGTTGTCGGGCACGATCTAAGAGCATGTAATGAACGTTTACCATCGGACACCCCAAAGGCGCATAAATTCTGTAGTGGTAATTCACGGAGCAAAATAGATTAAAAATTGATATCATTAGAAGTTAGGTCCGATGGGGGGAGTGGCCAAGTACGCGATGTAAGAAGACGTGCCCGGGCTGAGCTCCGAGCGAAGCTCCCCTTACACGGGCTATTTCTCCTCCATTTCAAGCGACACCGGGCCCAAACTCGAACCGAGTGCACCCGGGAACCTGCTCCGCCATCACCAAAATTTTCAGACGGATCGGAGTACCTGACCCTCCGACCGTCGACTGCCGCGGCACCTGCCCGCCCAGGGCTCACTTCCGGTCGGCGGCCCCGTCCACCTGAGACCGGGGATCCGGCCCAGCGAGGTAGGCCGCAGCGCGTGTACACTCCCCGGAGCAATCAAGTGGGCGACGGAGACCGCGCCGCGACACCGGCTGCCCCCCAGCGCTCCAACTGCGCAGGGGCCCCAGACACGAATATAGGACATACCACCCTGGCTCGAAACGGGCTGTGAAATCGGCCCACCCTGCCAACCGCCACTGGGGACATTCTTCCAGGCCCTGTGAGCACCGGAGAGGGATCGCACTCGACTATTTGGGGGCCCACTTGGACAGCGTTACCCCTGGTTCCCGGCAGGCTACGGCGAGGACTGGTCCGCTCTGCCCCCTGGGCCCCCACACTCACCCACTGCCCTGCAACCGACCCAGCAAGGGGGAGGAGACCACACCACGCCGTCCGATACCCCCGGCGAACCCACTGCTCAGGGATCCCAGAGGTTGCAAGCAGGCACGCCACACTGGCCCGCAGCGCACTGTGCCACTGACCCGCCTTACCCGCCGGCGCTGGGGACTTCCCGCCAAACTTGGCGGACACCGGAGGACGATCGTGCTCATCTGTTTGGAGACCCACACTGACGGCATCGCCCCTGGGCCTGAACGACCAGCAACGGAGGCTGTGTGGCCCTATCTCCTGGACACCTGTACCCGCCCACTGCCCAGAAATAGATACTGGTCAACGCCGGGCCCGTCTATCACCGAGGAGCCCGGCCCACACGACACGCAAACTGCGGCCACGTTGGGGCGGTCCATCTGACAATCGGCCCTACACTAGGGGGATCACCCAGGCCCACGCGGGTGGGAACCCAGAGCAGCCCCGCATTCTCCACTTCAGCCAACCCGGTACTGAACTACACGGTGCCCCACACGACGCTTGGTGGCGTCTAGAATCACCCGACAGAGCGTGCCTTCCCAGGCCCGCAGGACAGACGCAACCGGGGGGACCAAACGGCACGACCTGGAGGACCACCACATGGCACTGCCGAGAGGTACTTTGCATTAGAGACATTCACAGTGACGACCGATACACTTGGGGATTCTCGTGCCAGACAAAGAACAACTATCTCGTCCTCCCCGGACGGTGTCATAGCACCCGATCCTGAAGTCCTACGGCACAGTGGTCCCCCCCTCATACTTCGCGGACCACACGCCGCCCGGCACGGGCGGAGCAGACTGCCTGACCAGAAGAGGCCAGTGCGCACAGGCCCCAACAGTGTTCATCGCGAGAGCCTGCCCAATCGGCTGCCTACCTGTGACGACCACCCACATGTCAGGGGGGACCAGAGCAAAGACCGGCACCGGTGGGACACTGAGCAAAGGAAAGATGGTGAAGAACACGGAGACTGACCAAACCGCCTCCAAACTGGACACTATGCTGGCGGCCATGGAACGCCTAGAGGAATCCATGCAGCTAACCCGTACATCACTAGAGAACAGGATTGATAAGGTGGCTGTAGACCTGACGCTCCTCCGAGCGGACCACAAGAAACTGTCCGACCGCACCACGGCCTTGGAACAAGCGATGGCGGAGACCACACCCAAGCTGGCGCAGACAGATAAGCACGTCCATGACCTGCTCAACCGGGTGGAGTTCCTCGAGGATAGAGCGGAGGATGCAGAAGGACGGGCCAGAAGAAACAATGTACGCATAGTAGGCCTGCCGGAACGATGGGAACGGAGGGAGACGGCGGAACATATGGAGGCCTGGCTCAGAGAGCTACTGCCGGAAGGCACACTGTCACCACACTTTGTGGTGTTAAGAGCGCACAGGGTACCATCCCGTCCACCCCCGGAGGGCTCCAACCCGAGGCCAATGCTCATGCGGGTGTTGAACTACCGTGACCGGGACGCCATTCTCCGCGAAACGCGGAAACTATCGGACATACAGGTAGACAACGCCAAGGTGATGTTCTTCCCTGATTACACCAAACAAGTCCAACGTCGGCGTCAATCGTTCCTCGAGGTGAAACAACGGCTCAGACGCCTGGCTCTCAAGTACTCCTTGCTGTTCCTGGCACGCCTCAGAGTGGTGGCACAGGACAAAACCCACTTCTTCGATACTCCAGAGGCGGCGGCGGCCTGGCTGGATTCGGGAGTGGATGCGAACCACGAACCCGCGCCGAAGGAGCAACGCCGAAACCGAGGTACCCGCAGACGGAGACAACGGCACGCCTCGAGGGCCGGGTCACCGACCACGGACGCAGAAATCGGCCCCACTCCAGAGCAAATACAGACTGAACAACAAGAGGCCATCCGAATAGCAGCTGAGATCAGCGGGTCACAATCACCCATCCTGATCTCCAACGCAAGCCCAAGATCACGCGGGAGCGAAGACGACTACTTCATGTACGGACTGCCAGATGACTCGAACACAGAGGGCCTACCGGATGTCACACCCCAAACATCGGATCAGATAGTATAAGCAACCCTCCTCAGCCTAGCCCTGGCTAGGCCACTGCAACTGGCATCTTGGAACAGTTGGATCACTTCCAAGGCTGACCCGATCGGAGATCCACATCGACACTTCTGGGGACCCCGGCAGCTACGTCCAGCCCCATCTCCGGGATCCGAGCTCTACTCCCGAACCCCCCCACCTGCCGACCCGTCGCGGAACCGCCGTGACACCGGGAGAAGAGCCGGAGCGGTTCCACTGGCACACCACCGGGAACATAAATTTGGAGGGGTGGACAGACCCCTAGAGGTGAGTGCCCCCCCCGAGGGAATAACAGATGGGATCCCCCCCTGGGGCGGACTACCCGAGACCAGTGACATTGGGAACTCTGACCTGTCTGCGGACACTGCCGCTGACTTTTGGTGCCCCTTGACCCACTGCCCGTGGTGGGGAGCCGCCACGGCTCTCTTGGCGACTTGAACTAACTTGTTTTACCCAAGTGCTGAACTTCGTCATCCCCCCATTGAACTCACGGATTGATTGAGCTCGATAGAGCGTTTGGGCGGCGACTTGTTCTGTTGTTGCCCTTTTGGTATTATGTTTTTGTTAAAGTTCTTCCTTTTGAGACTAGTGTGGACACTGGAGTGTTACAGCGTGCATCCCTGGGTCTGTGGGAGAGGGCGAGGGGAAAAAAAAAAAATGGTCACTGTTCGCGGCTGCTGTGCGTGTGTGGGTGGGGCGGGCTGGGGGTCGGGGGGGGGGTGCTTGGGCGCAATGAACACTGTGATGGCTACGGTTAAATTTTGTACCTGGAGTGTCAGGGGCATGCACACACCCTCACGTAGATACCAGGTGTACTCATACCTTAGGAGACATCAGGTCCAGATTGCACTACTGCAGGAGACACACCTGGTCGCCACTGAGGTAGCCGCACTTCGCCGTAGGTGGAGGGGGCAGATATTCGCCACAACCTTTTCAGCGTTTGCACGGGGGACCCTGATCTGGGTTAGGCCCGGGGTTCCATTCGCACTAACACACAGCAATATCGACACCGAGGGGCGATACGTCTTCATACAGGGCAGACTAGACGGGCAGCAGATGGTCATAGCCTCCATCTACGCACCTAATGTAGAGCAGGGGAAATTCTTCACGCGCTTATCGGCAGTAATTGCGCCCTGGCCAGACGTACCCCTTATGATGGGTGGGGATTACAACTGCGTACTAGATGTCTCCCTTGACCGCTCGTCCCCCCCAGCTGCAATCGCCCCAGCGCAGGCAACTTCCAGAGCCCTACTTGATTGGGCAACACAATGGAACTTACGGGATGCCTGGCGAGTCAGAAATCCCACCGCCCGGGTGTATTCCTATTACTCGGGAGCCCATTCACTGCATGTCCGGTTAGATAGATACATGCTGTCCCGCGACCTGATTCCCTCCGTGACAGAAGCAGACTACCTGGGACAGACGCACTCAGACCATAACCCGCACACACTGGTATATGGATGGAGGCGCCCACGCCCGCCCGTAACAACATGGCGCTTGCAACCAGATCTCCTACTCGACACTCCGTTCCGGGAGGAGATGTCCAGGAGAATCATACAATATTTCGAAGACAACAACGACTCGACCTCCTCCCAGAGAGTCGAGTGGGACGCCTTCAAGGCGGTTACCCGGGGAGGCTGCCTCGGTGTGCAGGCGGGCCTACGAGGACAGGTGGAGAGGGATCTGATAAGGGCGGAGGAGGCACTACTAGATAAAGAGCGGGAGGCGACGGGGGGCGATGACTCCCAACTCATTTCGGCCAGGGCGGATCACGCTGTATTGATGGAGCGCCTAAAGAACATCAATTTCGCAGCGCACTCCGCGCGCACACACAACGCGGGGGATAAACCTGGCAGGCTGCTGTCGTGGCTGGTACGGCAAGACACGCAATCCGCGTCGGTCCTGTCGATCCGCACGGCCCAGGGCGTCGAGGTCTACACACAGACTCAGATCCATGAGGCGTTCACGTCACATTACAGGTCCCTGTATAGCTCACGGCTGCGGGCCACTGTGGTGAAGATCACGGACTATCTAACGACTCTGCAGCTCCCGACAGCTACTGCTGCCCACCAGACAGAGCTGGGCGCTGCGCTCACCGGTGAGGAATTACGGGAAGTGATTTTCTCCCTCTCCAATAGCAAAGCACCGGGCCCTGACGGACTCCCGGCAGAGTTCTATAAAGCCTACTCACTGGTGTTAATACCGGAGCTGCTGAGAATGTATACGGCGGCATTGGAAGATGCTGAACTCCCGGCGTCCCTGAACGAAGCTAACGTGGTCTCTCTGCTGAAACCGGGTAGAGAAGCGAACGAACTCGGCTCATACAGACTGTTGGCGCTCCTCAACACCGATTACAAAATATTGGCAGCGACGCTGGCTCGGAGGCTTGCACCGCTGGTCCCCACACTGGTACACACTGATCAAAATGGCTTTGTGCCCACCCGGAGCACGTCCTACAATCTACGCCGTTTTTTTAAGATCCAACGGTATGCGACCCCCACCTGGCCACACTCAGGGTGCATTGTGCTTGATCTGGAAAAAGCGTTTGACTCGGTGGAATGGCCGTATCTCCTCCGAGTCCTCGAGAAATACGAACTAGGCGATGCCTATATCCAGATGGTGGGGCTCCTCTATCAAGCGCCCGAGGTACGCGTCCGGACCGGACGGTTGTTTTCTGACAGGATCCGCATTGGGCGGGGTACCAGGCAGGGCTGCCCCCTCTCCCCTATGATATTTGCCTTGGCGATGGAGCCGTTGGCGGAACTGCTCCGCACCTCCGGCGCCGCATGGGGCATCCAACCTGCAGATGGCACACACTCGGTGTCTCTGTATGCCGACGATTTATTACTGTATATCAGAGACCTCACGCGTATACCCGAGGCAATCACAGACATCTTCCGGACATTCGGAGAAATGTCGGGGCTCCACGTTAACTGGGCCAAATCAGGAACCTATGCATTCAGTAGCGAGATGCCGCAATGTGAGATGCGCATGATGGGGGAGACGCTCCGGTGGCACCCGACGGTATTCAGGTACCTAGGGATCTTAATATACCGAGACCCCGTGGATCTCCTGGAGGGCAACCTGGTGAGAGCTATATCCTCGCTCTCAGCCCAGGTCACGTTCTGGAACTCCCTCCCACTGAATGTGCCGGCCAGAGTGGCGCTAACCAAAATGATAATGCTCCCCCGGCTCCTCTATTATTATGCTAACCTGCCAGTGTATGTGCCAGCGCACATATTCAGAGGGCTGGAAACTCTCACCAGGCGCCTTATTTGGAACAAAGGGAGGCCCCGGGTAGCATTAAAGACCCTATATGCGGCTACGGACGCTGGAGGCTTAGCTGTTCCCAATCAGGAGCTATATTACTTAGCAGCCCAGCTACAATGGGTCGCTTACTGGCTGAGCGGCAAGAACCTGATAGACACGGCCACGGCCGACACCACCCTGTCCCCCGTGCAGGTGCTAACACTCTTCCACCCCCTAACGCAGGGGCGACCCCCCACACAAGTCCACGTGGCGCTCGCGAAGCGGTGCTTTGCGCGGGCCCTCAGACTCACCAAAGGTACAGTGCTCTATGCTCCGAACCTACCTCTACTAGGGACTCCCTTAGGCACTGGCATACTGTCCTCGACTGAGCTACGCAGCTGGACTGCGGCAGACTTAGACGACCTGAGCGGCCTATATAGCGACGGAGAGCTGTTGCCCTTCGAGACCCTGGCCACAGATTCCGAGCTGCCAGTGGGTCAATTCCTGGCACACGCCAGACTCCTCCATGAGCTGACGAAGGCATGGGGTGACATGAGCCAAGAACCGTCCACTCATCTACTCATCCAGTACCTGCACGTGATGGGCGATGGGTCCCATATAGTGCACTTGCTAGCACAGGCACTACACAGCCATACCCAATTCTCCTCCCTAAGACTGAGGGAGAAGTGGGCGACTGACCGGGGCACCGACTGGACGGACAAACAGTGGGCCGCGATATTAGCGGGCGCTAGGAATATTCCCTGCAACGCGCGATTTAAAACCATCCAATATTATATCATTCACCGCGCATATTTGTCTCCTGACAAACTGAATCGCTATTTCGGACTCACTTCGTCGGCGTGTCCCAGATACGGCCTTCTAGACTCGGACTTCCTGCACGCACTCTGGAGTTGCGCCCACCTCGCCTCGTACTGGTCAGCGGTCACTGACACGTTGACGGCAGCCACAGGCGAAACTCTCCCCAAGACGTGGGAAGTGTGCCTACTGGGACTCTACAGGAGGACCAAGCAGACCAAGCTGCGGGCGCGCTTTTGGGACTTAGGCCTCATTACGGCTAAGCGCCTCATCACGAAACGGTGGAAAAGTGCCACTCCACCGCGCCCTGCGGACTGGCGTCGCTCTCTTGGCAACTGGGCCTGTGCGGAAAGTGTGTCTCTACACAGAGAGGAGACCGCTGGCCTACGGAAATATCCGATCGCCCAAGACTGGGACGCTACCCTGATCGCGTACCATCGGGCGTGCGCCCAGGCCGGTATAGAATGCCATCCCGACGCGGAATAGAGGGGGCACAGTTAATTGCTGTCCATATTGGGCGCGGAATTTCCCCCCCCCCCCGCCACCGCCCCCCCCCCTCCTTCCCTCCCCACCACCTGCCCCAACCGCTGTGCCCTTCCACAACGAGAGATGTCCCCTGCCGCTCCCCGCCACTGCCCTTCCCTCCCCCCCCGCCCCCCTCCGCCCTGCAGCCGCAGCGACACCACATCCTCAATTACCCCCGCCCCTGCGTAGCCCAAATAGGGTGCACCACACACAGCCAGGGTTCTAGATACACTACCACACACACAAATGCTAGTCCAACAGTTGTTGAAATGTTTCTCCCTCCCCCTCTTCTTTTACTTCCCAGTTATGTCTTTTGGTTGACGTAGAGATTGTTAATGCTGTACTCACGCTAATGCTCGATCCCCCCTCCCCATTTCCGTATCGCACAATGCCAGCTGGATGCTTCCACGTGCAGGAGGCGGAATCCCAGCGACCGGTATGACGACGGGGGATATGATCCTGCTCTTGCTCACTACTGTGCTAATCAGGGAACACAACTTAAAACAATGACTGTTGGATTTTCATGACCACTCTGGTCCTTACGCAGTGCTACGAGCCGCGAGCACTGCAACACGAGACATTTCCTAGCACTGCCACTTGTGAACTAATGCATCTCCACTGGCTACTGTTTATTTTCACTCATATATAATTGACATGTCAGTATGTGCTGCTAGCCGAGTACCGTTTGAGGTAATGATTCATTGTTGTGACATTGTGTGACTACTGATTAACTCATCTGTGAAACTAAATAAAGTTTGGGACCGTTGGTCTTAAAAAAAAAAAAAAAATTAGAAGTTAGGTCCGATGTAATTGATTGAAGCGTAGATCCATGTCAGGACGTGCCAGTGAATCCACAGGAGTCGACGCTAGTCCCAACGCCCCACCACCTCAACAGTCACCCGATAATAAATATCGAAGTAACTCCTGAAGCGGGGGGGAAAGGGGAAGTGGAAGAAAACGAGAGACAGCTTTTGCGTTGCTTTTGCGATAGTGCTTCTGATGGATCCACCCAGGCTCTAGTATTCAAGCCCTGCAGAAAGACACAAAATATAGCACAAGACAACCCAACTAAACAACTGTATTACACGATTGGTACATCAGAGTTGTTCTTAACCTTGGACCCTTGGCTATTGCTGCTCTCTGTGAAATGATAATTGGAGTTCTGTTGTCTGAGATTATCTGTGTAAACATAACTCCATCAGTAACATTTCTTTTTAAGCTAAAACTTAACACTATGAATTTTCTTTTATCCCTTGATTACCTGTCACAGAATAAACTCCTCAGAATAACAATTCTTTCAACTGAGATGTAGGTACTTGGAGATAAAGGGTGCTGTCACAGTCTTTCCAAATGTATCACCCTAACTATGAGTAACTAAAGAACCTTGGCAACAATGTTTATTGTCTCTGGTTTCTCTCCAGGCCAGTTTCTTGTCTGAATAACAAATGATTTTTGGAGATTCTTCACCTGAGCCAGAACATAATGTTTCTAGTAGACTTTTCAGAACAGTCTAAAAAAAAATACCAAAATTATTCCTTACTTGATATCCCACGTTGCGCATGCGTTTATTTACTGAAACTTGCCAAACTACTGGAACTCAAAAATACCGAATTTTCGAAGCGTGAAGAACGGCGCTCCTACTCCTAGGACAACGACAGTTGAAGTGCGCAGTTCATAATTCGAACGCGCGCCTCATTCCCTTTGCCTGCCGCGAGCCAGAAACACTAGACCGGCAACCCTGACTACTGCTGCGTCTCAAAGCGTCTCCATTTTCTGTCCCTAGATCTCTTAGCACGTACAGACACTGCCTCAGAAATATTAATGACACCACATGATGCCTCCTCCATCGTGAATATGTAAATTGCGATTTGGAATGGGAAATGTTTTTAACAGTTGGTTTGACTTGCAACGTTGTGGCTAAAGCGATCTTAACAGTACCTCCCTCCAAAGGGGTTCCCCCCAATCTGGGTTTCTTTGGGTATGTTTTGTGAAATTGCCAAACTAGTCTTGGAGCATGAACATTTGTAGATGGTTCCCAGGATCTATCTTCAGGACCAAACCCTTTCCAATCCACCAAATAAAACAGTTTCTGTCTAGAAAGTTTTGAGTCTAAAATTCTGCTGACTTCGAACTCTTCACCTGACTCCACATTTATGGGGTGGGGGGTTTCTTTTAATCTTGCATTCTCTGGATTCTTTTTTAAGAGTGAGATGTGAAAAGCTGAGTGAACCTTCAAAGATCTTGGGAGTTGCAATTTAACTACCACAGGATTTATAATTTTTAACACCTTGAATGGGCCAATGTATTGAGGTTGGAACTTCCTGTTACCTTTTAGTCTTAGATGCTTAGTAGACAACCACACTTGATCACCCACCTCAAAGCTTGGGCCTACTCTCCTTTTCTTGTCTGCTTGTTTTTTATATGACTTTTTAGCCTTAAGCAAATTCTCTTGAGCCTTAGCATAGGATACCTTCAACTCAGTCATGACCTTAGTGATAGCTGGCACTACCTCATCTGATTTTCCCACAACTAAATTTGGATGTCTCCCAGAGTTGAGATAGAATGGTGAATAACCTGTGGAGTCATGCACTGCGTTATTATAGGCAAATTCGTCCGTCCACAACAATTCTGACCAATTACCCTCCCGTTCCAAAAGATAGAGTCGGAGGTATTGTTCCAGCTCCTAGTTTACCCTCTCTGTCTAACCGTCTGTCTCAGGATGGTAGCTGGTAGAATATCGCATGTCGACCCCTAGATTGTGCATGAAACTTTTCCAAAATTTTGATATGAATTGTGTTCCTCTATCTGAGATGATAATTTGTGGAATTCCATGAACACGAACTATGTGTTGGTTGAATATTTCCACTAACTGTGGTGCAGTGGGTAATGATTTTAAGGGAATGAAATGCTCCATTTTAGAGAATGAGTCTACTACCACCAGTATTACAGTGTTACCTAAACTGGATGGAAGATCTACTATTAAATCCAATGACACGGTATGCCAAGGATAAGGTGCATTAGGCAAAGGTTGCAACAGGCCCTGTGGGGCGCTTCAGTTTGGTTTTCCCTTGATACACAATTCACAGGTTGAAACATACTGCCCTATTTGAGCCACCATGCCAGGCCACCAAAAATGACGCTTAATCAATTCTAGAGTTTTCTTAACTCCCTTATGACCAGCAAGACGATCATCATGACAACTTATCATAGCTTTCTCTTGCAGCTCCTTTGAAGGTAAATATAGCTTCCCTTCATAGAATGGAAGACCTTCCACAACAGTTTTCTTGCTGTCCAATCCAGCCCAATCCTTCAAAACTTCTGAATAGTTCTTTTGAATTTCTCCTGTAAACTCTTCTAAGTGTATGGGTCCAATTATCTTATTCCAAGGGAATGATTGGTTCTGGACATGAGGTTCGGGTTTCTTCAGAAGAATTTAATCTTGACAGGGCGTCGGCCTTCCCATTTTTTGCACCTGGTTTGTAAGTAATCACGAAATTAAACTCAGAAAAGTACAAAGACCATCTTAATTGACGAGGCGTGAGTGTCCTTGCGGATTTTAGAAATTGTAGATTACGATGATCTGTGAACACAGTTACACAATGTTTGGCCCCTAACAGGTAATGTCGCCAATCTTGACAAGCCTCTTTAACGGCCAACAACTCCTTATCGGCGATTGAATAGTTGCATTCGGCCTCTGATAGTTTCCTTAATCGATAGGCCACCGGGTGGAGTTGACCTGTTTGTTTATTTCTTTGGGATAAAATTCCTCCAGTGGCGAAATCTGAGGCATCAGTCTCCACGTAAAAAGCTTGTTCAGAATCTGGGTGCATTAAGATAGGGGCAGTAACAAAAGCCTTTTTCAAATTTTGAAAAGACTTCTCCGCTTCATCTGACCATTCGAATTTCTTCCCTTTTTTCAGCAGTTGCGTGATGGGCGAGACCTTGTCTGAAAAATTCGGTATGAATCTTCGATAAAAATTTGCGAATCCAATGAAGCTTTGTATCTCTTTCACGCTTCTTGGTGAAGACCACTCTTGGATAACTTGGACCTTTGAATTATCCATCTCCACTCCTTCAGGAGACCGCACAAATCCCAAAAATTCCACACGATCTGCGTGGAAAGAGCATTTTTCGAGCTTGACATAAAGATGGTTCTCCAGTAGCTTCTGTAAAACCGCTCTTACATGCTTCACATGTTCCTATGTATCGTTTGAAAAAATCAAGATGTCGTCTATATACACCACAGCCACTCAATCTATAAATTCCCGTAGAACATCATTAACCAAGTGCTGGAATACTGCTGGGGCTTTGCTTAAACCATAGGGCATTACCTGATATTCAAACAACCCATATTTAGTCCGAAAGGCTGTCTTCCACTCATCACCCTCAGCGACTCTCACCAAATGGTACGCCCCTCGAAGATCAAGCTTGGTATAGATCTTGGCCCCTTTGACCTGATCCAAAAGTTGCGAAATGAGCGGAAGAGGGTACCTGTCCTTAACGGTGACCTGATTCAAGGCTCTGTAGTCAATACAAGTTCGAAGAGTCCCATCCTTCTTCGGCCGAAAAAACAAAGGCGATGACACTGGCAATTCGGATGGCCGAATAAATCCAATCTCTAAATACTCATCCAGGTATTTTTTAAGATAGACGTTTTCAGCTTCAGTTAGGGCGTAGATACAACTACAAGGTAATACCGCTCTCGCCTCAAGTTCGATTTTGCAGTCGTAATCCCTGTGTGGCGGAAGTCTCTCTGCGTTTCTTTTATCAAATACACTGGCAAGATCTTGATATTCTTTGGGGATTTCCGGTTTCCCCACACAACAAATACTGGTGGTGATCAATGCGAGCTTAGAAACCGGGGACTCTTCAACCTTATGCCTTCCTCGGGAAAAACAATTTTCTTGACAATATTCCGAGTTCATTTTCACTGTTCTTCGATCTCAATCGATAGTGGGGTTATGCTCAGACAACCAAGGTAATCCCAATATGAGTTGAAATTGCGGTGCATATATAAGGTTAAACTTTATATATTCCCGATGACCCTGCAGTCCCACCAATTCTAAGGTCTCTGTTTCATCCACGATCGGCCCTGAGGTCAGGTTAGTACCATCTACAGCCTTCAAAATCTCTGGATGTTTCTTCTTTATGGCCTTAATACCAATTTCCTTAGCATAACTGAAATCACAGAAATTTCCTGTGGCACCTGAGTCAATCATGACTGACACTTCTTTAATCTCCTGCCACCCAAATTTCACAGAGAAGAAGACAGTGAGATGTGGTGCAGATGACTGTAAGTTGTTAACCAGTTGCTGTTGTTCAAGAGTTGACTTATCACAACATCCCACCAGGGCAACTCCCTCTACTGATGGGATTTGTCTTTTAACCCTTGGTTGATTTTTGTTTTTTTAGGACACTCCCTTACAAAATGACCTGAGGCCCCGCAATACAGACACAGACGGTTAGTACGTCTTTTCTCCTTCTCTTCCTTGGACAGTGGCCCTCTAATTGATCCTATTTGCATAGGTTCTTCACTGGAATTGACTTCAGGTTTGTTTCCTTCAGATTTGATGCGATCTAAACGAAGAACAAAAGATTTGAACTCTTTTTTCTTCTTTGAGCGTCTTTCAAACAGACGGTGATCAATCTGGAGAACTAAATCTATTAGTTCAGAAATTTCTTCGGGTCGCTTGGGTATCTGCGCTAGTGCATCCTTTAGTTCGTCCTTAAGACCACGGTAAAATATAGTAGAACGCTTCACTTCTGGCCAATCCTTTTCCACGATTAGTTTGTTGAATTGAGCAATATAAGCTACCAAATCACGATTCCCTTGTCTTATATCCAACAGTTCATTGTCTGTGGCTTGGTTTGTAGTTCTTCGGTCAAAAATTCTCAAGAACTCTTTTTTAAAAAGTGCAAAATCGTACAACTCTGAGTCATTGCGGGAGATTAATGGCATGGACCAGGCTGCGGCATCACTACTCAAATAAGACAGCATGAATGCAACCTTTACTTGATCTTCCTTAAACACCACTGGTCTGCATACGAAATGTAGAGAACATTGGGTAAGGAAAATTTGGGCCTTATGAGGGTCCCCACAATACCTCTCTGGGTTAGCCAATGGAACTACAGGGGCAATTGAATGTAGTACTTGAGTAGCTGCATCAGTAGATGAGCTATTAATAGGATTTATACAGGGCAGGGGAGTAGTACCAACCATAAGTTCCTCCAGTTTAACTCTAACTTGATGAGTCTCCTGTTGGGAACGCTTCATTTCGGCTCTAAGGGCTCTATTCTCCTCTGCCGATTGTGTAAGCTGATTTTGTAAACCCTCTAAGATCCCTGCCAAAGACTTTAGGTCCAACCCCTCATCCATGTCGACTCGGGTGGATAAAAGGGCACTTCAATCTGTCAGGACGTGCCAGTGAATCCACAGGAGTCGACGCTAGTCCCAACGCCCCACCACCTCAACAGTCACCCGATAATAAATATCGAAGTAACTCCTGAAGCGGGGGAGAAAGGAGAAGTGGAAGAAAAAGAGAGACAGCCTTTGCGTTGCTTTTGCGATAGTGCTTCTGATAGATCCACCCAGGCTCTGGTATTCAAGCCCTGCAGAAAAACACAAATTATAGCACAAGACAACCCAACTAAACAACTGTATTACACGATTGGTACATCAGAGTTGTTCCTACCCTTGGACCCTTGGCTATTGCTGCTCTCTGTGAAATGATAATTGGAGTTCTGTTGTCTGTGATTATCTGTGTAAACATAACTCCATCAGTAACATTTCTTTTTAAGCTAAAACTTAACACTATGAATTTTCTTTTATCCCTTGATTACCTGTCACAGAATAAACTCCTCAGAATAACAATTCTTTCAACTGATATGTAGGTACTTGGAGATAAACGGTGCTGTCACAGTCTTTCCAAATGTATCACCCTAACCTTGGCAACAATGTTTATTGTCTCTGGTTTCTCTCCAGGCCAGTTTCTTGTCTGAATAACAAATGATTTTTGGGGATTCTTCACCCGAGCCAGAACATAACGTTTCTAGTACACTTTTCAGAACAGTCTAAAAAAAATACGGAAATTATTCCTTACTTGATATCCCACGTTGCGCATGCGTTTATTTACTGAAACTTGCCAAACTACTGGAACTCAAAAATACCGAATATTCGAAGCGCGAAGAACGGCGCTCCTACTCCTAGGACAACAACAGTTGAAGTGCGCAGTTCGTTATTCGAACGCGCGCCTCATTCCCTTCGCCTGCCGCGAGCCAGAAACACTAGACCGGCAACACTGACTACTGCCGTGTCTCAAAGCGTCTCCATTTTCGTTCCCTAGATCTCTTAGCACGTACAGACACTGCCTCAGAAATATTAATGACACCACATGATGCCTCCTCCATCGTGAATATGTAAATTGCGATTTGGAATGGGAAATGTTTTTAACAGTTTGTTTGACTGGCAACGTTGTGGCTAAAGCGATCTTGACAATCCAAGAATAGAAAGCGATCATCGCCCCCCTACAATTAGCACTAACTGACCAGCTTTTCCCCATTGTTTTTCAGAGCACTGAGGGTCTTGATACCACTTCCGACAATCTCTTAGCAAGCAACAATCGTCGGTCCCTGAAATGGGCACACATTCTAGGGAGTACTGAGGTATTGGCAAATGTTTATAACACATTTGCAGACATTTTTGAACCTCATACAGATTTAATAATAGAAAAAGAGCATTTCGTAGAATTGCATAGAGATCTGTTAGGTGCATTGGCCCCGATACTGACCAAAATCCCAAAAAAGGAGAAAGTTGGAACTGAAAGCCTTCATAATGGAGCAAACCTTTGGTATGACAAGGGCTGCCGTAATGTTAAGACTGAACTAATAACTGCAATAAAAAATGGCAATCCCACTAGCATAAAGGAGCTCAGGATTAAATATAAGAAAACGATTGATAATGCAAAAAATGCATGGGACGACGATAATTGGTCCGAACTACTTAATGCAGCTAAAAACAAGGACCAATTAGGCTTCTCAAGGCTTGTAGCCAGGGAATAAAATGAGGAAGGAAGCTAAAGATATATATCTTGACGCCGCTACTTGTGTTGATCACTTCACAAGGTTATATGCAGTACCAGGTAGTTGGATATCCCTTCCTAATGTTGGCATAGTACCGAGTCAAAAGGATGTTAATCTAGATTTTAGCTTAGAAGAAACACTATTAGCGATTAGTGCAGTCAAACCAGGAAAAGCCCCTGGTCCGGATAAAATCCCAGGTGATTTGTTAAAGCACGATATCAGTGTCTGGGGTCCTTATATTAATTACTTATGCAATGCCATATTATCGGGTGCTGCAATTCAGGAAATTTGGAAAGGGGCAGAAATCATCACACTTTTAAAAAGGTAAATCGTTATGATCCAGTAAACTATCGCCCAATTAGTTTATTAGATAAGTAACAGAAGATTTTTGCAAGGCACATTTTAAACCGATTACCTATTTAGCTTGAGGAAAACAATGTACTCCTAGAATTTCAGGCAGGTTTCAGACTAAAACTTAGTACAACGGATCAGGTCTTCAAGGTTCACATGTTTGTGTTGGAAGTACGTAAATTTAAGAAAGGGGCATCTTTACATTGTCTTTGTAGACTTAAAGGCTGCGTTTGATCTTATCCCTTGTGCATTATTATGGGATACATTGAGACAACAAGGGGTGCCTACCACCTTACTTGAGCTGATAATAAGGATACACAAAGATAATTATGCAAAAGTTAGATGGGGCATGAGGGGCGAACTAACTGAAGCAATCCCAATAAAAAGGGGCAATCGCCAAGGATGCGTACTGGCCCCCACATTATTTTCATTGAATGTAGATGATGTCCCTAACTTCTTGAATGGTTGTAAGAACGATGCACCCAAATTGGGGGGTGAGCAGGTGTCTGCACTATTATTCGCTGTTGACACCATAACAATATCACAAACGCCAAAGGGATTACAATGTCTAATAGACTCCTTCCACACATATTGCAAAACAAAAGGCCTTGAAATAAACATTAGTAAAGCTAAATATATGGCCATAAACCCCCACAAAACATTACGGGAAAAACATAGTTTTGAACGGCCAAAAGTTGGAGTATGTAAAGAGTTTTAGTTATTTGGGTATATCCTTGGATACAAAGTTATCGTGGAAGACACAAATAGAAAAAAGTATGATAGCTCTGACCCAAAATTCTTTACCTATTATGAAAAGGTATAGGAACAGCTCTTCCAAGGCTGTTTCTCCAGCCTTGGAGGTGTTTAAATATAAAGCCCAATCGGTAGCATTGTATGGGGCTGAATTATGGGGTCCTTACTGCGAAAAGAATTATGAGGTGGGGGAAAACAAATTTTATAGAATGCTTTTAAATCTCCCTGTACGTACACCACTAATGCCAATTTCATTGGATTTGAATGTTACACGGACTGATCACTAAGCGATTTTGAGACCACTTATATTCTGGGTAAGACTGTGGTCAACACCGGAATTACTACACTACAAGGCTGGCCTGGAAGAAATTATGGAGTTGGACCAGTACAAAAGTATTTCATGGCTCAGACATGTTTGTTCATGGCTGAGAAAGATTGGACTATCGCAGTTCTGGAACGATCAAAATTCACTGTCTTCAGCCTCAAAGAGGATGGTAAAATCTAATTTTTGGACTTATATCCAAAATAGTGCGTTACATGGTTCAGTAAGTGGGGCATTAACAAATAGGTTTCTTTTGTTTAAGGACGTAGCGAAATTTGAGCTGTTTCTGGATGAGGTCCGTCCTCAACTAGCAAAAACGTTATATATGAAGTTTATATATGCTGTCTTGATCACCAATGTAACCATATCATGTTGGGCCAGTAATCATGCTGGAATTGATAATGATTTGTGTCTTTTATGTCCAGATAAAGCAAAAGAAAATGATCACATATTTTATTTTTTTGTTCTGCTTATACTAAGCCCAGGAAAAAATGGATTAAACCTATCTGTCTAAACATAGGACCAAGATCATGCAAAGAGGCGGAAAGAATATTAAGGACTGATACAGCACAAGTAATTGTTTTTGGTGTAAGTAAATTCTTACTAGCTGTAAGTTTCCTAAGGGCTAAAGCGAGATTGAAATTATAGTGATCTCATTTCGAGAATCCCTGAAAATGTTTAAAGAATTTAGTCGTGCATGATGAATGAAACAAGGAATTGTATTGTATAATTTATTAATTAGAAATGTTATCAATTGTTTTTACCCCATCAAAGTACGGGAGTACAATTGAATGGTCGTTGAAACAGGATTTAAAAACCTGAGTTATCCTCTTTTAACTTTAGAGGCCTTTTTCAAACATATTAAAATTTGTATTCATGTTTTTCACACAAGGGCGATAGGAACCTACAAACCTCTTCCCATTAAATTCCCTATGTATAAATTGTTTTCACTGCACTATTGTATTTGTACTTGGAAGTGTATGTGTTTTCTTTGGTATCTTTTAAGGTCCGAAGGAACCGAAATAAAGATTTTGAATGAATAAATGATTACTAGAAGGACCAAGACTGGAAAGGCCTGAACCAGGAAGGACTAAGGCAGGCATGAACAGGAGGTCCTGGAAGATTAAAACTAGGAAACACTAGGACAATCAGTGGTGTGCCAGGAACAGGTTATTGTAAATCTATGAGGACAAAGAGCAGGAGGACTAGGAGAACTAGGATCAGGAGTATTGTTGACGCTGATTGGTTCTCCCAAAATTGTTAACACTATATTATCATTATAAATCAGCACTCATTTTCGATATGGGGGTCTTGCACGAGTACAAAAGGTTGATGACCCCAGAATAGAGATGAACCAAGTAAAATCACTAATACACCAGACAAGCTTGAAAGTCAAAACTATGAAGGTTTACTTCAAATTTAGAAACAGTACAGAAAACAAAAATAGTCAGCTTGAATCAAAATGCAAATAATTCTCAAAAAGCATATAAAATGGAATTAGCTTAGGGTAATAGAGACGGAGTCATATTGGAGTTAATAGCCAATACCAATTAGAGGCAAATTTATCATACAGTTGAGCGACCTTTACGCCACGGGTTCAAGGGCGACACTACTACTAAATAAAGTTTATTAGTCTTTATTTGGGACTTCTAGTGGGCTTGCAAAAAAGACTTCAACTTGTTCAGAATCAAGCTGCTAGGCTTATTCTCAAACAAGCAAAATGGCAGTCTATTAGACCTGGTTTGAAACAACTTCACTGGCTGCCTGTTGCACAGCGAACTGCGTTTAAAACGGGATGTATTATCTTCAAAACCTTACAGGACACAGGTCCGAAATTTATAAAAAAGGATAAGTTACTTACCTGTAATCCTAGTTCTCTTCCAGGGGTATCCTCATCAAAGTCATAAGCACTGAATATTCCCGCACATGTGCGGGACCCCGGAAACAATATAAAAATATATATGTAAAAAACACATATATCTCGCTCCACATATATGTATGTACATATATTATTTTTCTCACACCAATGCAGCTCCATAACTGAGGCTAAAACAATGTAAACACATATACATGCACTGCAATTAGTTAGGAAGCAAAAGAAAAAAAACACATTAGGTCAAATAACCTTTGAACTTTGTGTTTTAATGAGTAGACCACTCATAAATCCTGAAAATTGCTTGTAAATAGACATTGTTAGCCCTCAGGCTGCATTGCAAAACCAATAGCATAGAAAATGAAACCATTTTTAACAAAAACTGGCACCGTGCCTTTAAGGCAGCCATGACCCCAGGCTTCCCATCATGCCTCAGGGGTGACAGTTAGGTCAGTTGTTCTTTGCATAACCCTGAAGACAGGGCTCAACCACAAGATTGAAATAGTACCAAATCTCATTTACCTGGGGAGGCGGGTGGGTTGCTTATGACTTTGATGAGGATACCCCTGGAAGAGAACTAGGATTACAGGTAAGTAACTTATCCTTCTCTTCCAGGGGATCCTCATCAATAGTCATAAGCACTGAATAGAATAGCAAGCCCATCAACCACCTGCAGGTAAATGAGAAGTACATGACCCAACCAAGCCATAACAGCCAAATAACTCAGCTGTTAAACAGATTCCTCAGGGAGGCCTGGCCCACTTGGGTATCTGCTCTCGTGTCAGAATCTAGACAGTAATGTCTGGTAAATGTATGGACAGACCTCCAGGTCGCCGCTTTACAAATCTCAGACATGGGCACATCATGCAGGTAAGCCGACGTGGCCGCTCTACCTCTAGTGGAATGCGCTTTAGGAGTACTCCCCAGAGGTTTCTGCGCCAATTGGTAAGCAAGTTTGATACACGAAACGATCCACCTGGAAATGGAACGTTTCGATGCTGCATGACCAGTTCTGATCGATCCGTAGTTAATAAACAATTGATCAGAATGTCGAATAGACTTGGACCTGTCCAGATAGAACTTTAAAACCCTTTTCAGGTCCAAAGAGTGTAACGCCCTCTCAGCTGGAGTAGAGGGATTAGGAAAGAAAGTGGGTAAAGAGATAGACTGATTGACATGAAAATCTGACACCACTTTCGGCAGGAAAGAAGGGTGCGTTCTGAGCACCACTCTGTTTAAATGAAACACTATACGGTTCTTTAGTACAGAGGGCCTGAATTTCGCTCACCCTACGGGCTGACGTAATCGCTACCAAAAAAGCCGCTTTCCAGGAAATATGCTGTAAAGTAGCTTTATGAATGGGCTCAAAAGGTGGGCCCATCAACTTTGATAGTACTAAGTTCAGCTCCCAGGGAGGAGAAGGAGGCCGTACAGGAGGGTACACCTTTTTCAGACCTTGCAGGAAGTCTTTTACTGCTGGCAGCTGGAAAAAAAGAAGTCTGTGAAGGTGATCGCCTATAAGCCGTTATAGCGGCTAAATGCACCTTAATGGAGTTAAACTTCAAACCTGCTTTAGCCAGGTACAACAAGTATGGAAGAACTGCTTCTTCCTGACTCTTGACCGGATTGTGACCATTCTGCATACACCACATATAGAAACTCTTCCACTTGCATGCATAAGAATGTCTTGTGGAAGGACGTCGTGCTTCTCTCAGAATGGACATGCAGTCCTGTGGCAGCCCTAGATGGCTGTACTGAATGACCTCAGGAGCCATGCTGCCAAGTTCAGTGACGGAAGGTTGGGATGGTGAATCCTCCCGTTCATCTTCGATAACAGGTCCGGCCTGCATGGAAGCCTCTTGTGAGGAGACACTGACAGGTGAAGTAGGTCCGTGTACCACCATTGCCTCGGCCAGTCGGGGGCAATCAGGATCATTGTTGTGCACGAGTGGTTCAGCTTGCTCACCACCTTTGGGATCAGCGGAAGGGGTGGAAAGGCGTACACAAATTCCCCAGACCAGTCGATCAAAAGAGCATTCCCTCTTGTTCCTGGTCAATAGAACCTTGAGGCGAAGCTTGGGCATTTGCTGTTTACGTCGTCCGCGAAGAGATCTATGGAAGGACGACCCCATGACTGGAAAATGTCTTCTAGCACTTCGTCGTTGAGAACCCAGTCTTCTTTGTCTTCGATGTGCCGACTTAGTGTGTCCGCCCTCACGTTCTGCTCTCCTGGGAGGTGGACTGCTTGAACAGACAACTTGCGAGCTAGAAGCCAATGCCAGATGCGCTGAGCTTCCAGAGACAGAGTCCTTGAGCGGGTTCCTCCCTGTTTGTTCAAATAGTACATCGTGGTGGTATTGTCCGTCTGTACTAGAACCATCTCCTCCTGAAGCGAGGGATGGAACGCTTTGAGAGCCAGGTGGACCGCTCTCAATTCCAGCAAGTTGATGTGATAAGTGCTTTCTTTGGAAGACCACAGACCCTGCACTTGTAGAGGACCCATGTGCGCCCCCCAGCCTTGCAACGAGGCGTCTGTGATGATCGTTTGAGAAGGAGGAGGTTGATGGAAGAGAACTCCCACCTGCATGCTCTGTCTCTTTGTCCACCACTGGAGGGAAGATTGAGCTACCTCCGACAAAGTGATCTGATCGTCCCAGCGATCTGAATGCTGATCCCATTTGTCCTCCAAATCCTGCTGAAGAGGACGCATCCGAAGTCTGGCGTTCGGTACCAAGAAGATGCAGGAAGCCATCGACCCTAAGAGTGAGGCTATCTTCCGCACTTTCTGAGACCTGTGGCGAAGAACTTGCTGGCACTTGAGCGCTATCGAAAACTGTCTCTTCTCTGAAGGAAACACTTTTCCTACTTCGGAGTCTAGCAGAGCTCCTAGGAAGTGGATCTTCTGAGTGGGTTGAGAGACAGACTTGCTGTAGTTGACATGCAGGCCTAGACGCTGACAAAGTTCTATGCATGTCTGGAATTGATTCCTTACATTGCCTGGAGTTGGACCTTTCAACAGCCAATCGTCTAAGTATGGATATACAAAGACTCCCCTGTGGCGTAGAGCTGCCGCCACCACTGCGACACACTTCGTGAACACCCTGAGGGCCGACTTCAACCCAAACAGAAGGACTTTGAACTGGTAGTGGGAGGTCCCCACCCGGAATCGAAGGAATCTCCTGTGATCGGGCCGTATTGGAATATGAAAATACGCATCTTGAAGGTCCATCGAACACATCCAATCCCCCTTCCTGAGATGTGGATATATTTGGTGAAGCGCCAACATGCGAAACTTTTCTTTTCGTACATGTAGATTGAGTGTTCTCAAGTCCAGAATGGGCCTGTATTCCGCCTTTTGGCCCTTTTTTCTGACCAGAAAATACCTCGAGTATACTCCTTTCCCCCTTTGGGCCACCGGCACTCTCTCGATGGCTTCTTTCTCGAGGAGTGTCGCTACTTCCTTCTTTAACCTTTGTAGCTGGTGGCTTGACGTTGACATCGGAGGAACGGGTTGAGGTAGACAATGGAAACGAAGACAGTACCCATTCTGCAGCGTAGACAACACCCATTGATCTTTTGTAATGGCCTGCCACTCTGTCCTGTGATGCGCAATGCTTCCCCCCACTGGAGTGGACAACGGCGCTGGGGGAAGTGAAGACTCATTGCTTCTGCTGAGATTTATTGAAGTTGTTGCCTTGGCGCTGATTTCCATTTCCTTTGGAATTGCGCTTGCCTTTGTATTGCGACTTTTGTTGGCCTTGCTGGTTCCGGCCTTTCTGCCAGTGAGGGGTTTGAACCCTCTGCTTCGAAGAGCCCTTGTTGTCCGAACGGAACTTTTTCCGGAATTCCTTTTTCTTTTCAAGCCCCACAGCTTTGAGGGTGTCTAACTCAGTCTTCATCCGCTGCATCTCCTCATCAGCACTCGCTCCAAAGGGAGACGTGCCTGAAAAAGGAAGATTTAGAATTCTGGCTTGAGCCTCGGGTTTCAATGCTGTCAGGCGCAACCATGAGGATCTCCTTGCTGTGATTCCATGCACATAACCATGCGCAGCCAGCGTTGCCCCATCTGCCGCCGCTCCTATAATCTGATTGGAGACTTGACCGCCCTTTATCAGAACCTCCTCAAAGTCCTTTCTATCTTCATGAGGAAGTTTTGCAGAAAACCTCTGAAGTGAGTCCCACAGAGATCTATCATATCTGCCGAGCAGCGCTTCCGCATTGGAGACCTTGAGGAAAGAAGCTGAGGTGTTACAAACTCTTCTCCCCCATGAGTCTTGCACCTTGCTGTCAATCAATCAATCAATCAGTGACACTTATAAAGCGCGCTACATACCCGTAGGGTCTCAAGGCTCTGGGGGGGGGGGGGTGCCGCTACTGCTCGAACAGCCAGGTCTTCAGCTTCTTCCTGAAGGAGAGGTGGTCTTGGGTCAGGCGCAGGTCGGACGGGAGGGAGTTCCAGGTCTTGCTGTCCTTATCCGGCGATACCGTGGATGAGGAGGCTACCGCATTGGATTTTCTAGCCGCCGCAATGATTACTGAATCTGGCGGGGGATCGGACTTGAGGAACAGAGGATCCTCATCAGGAGGACGATACTTCTTGAGAATCCTCCCTGGCACGGACTTCACCGTTGCCGGAGTGAGGAAGACTTCATTCACTGGTTCCATTATACCCGGGACCAACGGCAACAAAGGTTTGGGTGCCGTTCGGTGCTGTAGGGTTTCAAATATGACCGTCGTCTTGATCTGCGGAGCTGTCATAGGCACTCCCAGCTTCAGGGCTCCCCTGCCCAAGATGTCTTGGTAGGAGAAAATATCCTCAGTTGGAGATCTCCTCGAGCGTAGACTGTTTGTCAGGGTCGGAAAGTACTCCTGTGAGATCGGGTCCTCGAAGAACTTGAAGAGCTACGGGTCCTTCTGGATCTAGATCTTCTACTTGAGCGCGTTCTAGAACGAGATCGCTCTCTGTGACGAGATCTTCTCTTACTTGAGTGCCTAGAACGAGACCGTTCTTTGCGGCGGGGAGCCTGGTCTCGATACGCCCTCAGCCGATCTGCCGTCTCCTTGTCCATGGCCCAGTGGTGAAGAGGTCTATACCACCTTGGGAAAAGACGAACAGGAGGAGATTTGCGGGTGGGATCCTTCACTGGTGAACGTGACCGTGGAGGCTGATCCGCTTGATCCTGTTGCGACCTTGCAGGGGACTTGGACCTCTCACTATCCGAATCGCTGTTTTGTCCATCCAAGGATCTGCCACTTCGAGATGCTGAGGAAGATGAGGATAGGCTCACTAGAGATCTAGAGGAAGACCTCGACCGAGATCTCTCTTCTGCGACCCTCCTTCTCTTGGCAGGAGGATCCTGTACTGGAGATTGTCCCACATCCGCAGCCGATGCTGATCCTGGAGAACCCAATTGAGGCCTTAGGACTTGAGACTGGTCCAATGGTTCACTCTCTTTCTCCTGCATCACCTGCTTCAAAGGCGATCTCTCCTGTGACCTTGCAGGTGAGATGTTCACTGGCTGTGAAACGCTCTGTTCCCTGGATCTTCGCTGATCCATCGACGGTGGCTGTATCGACGCCGAGCAGATAGACGCTCTCTCGACGTCGACCGTGATTTCCCCAACGCCGACCTCGGGTGGCGATGACTGTCCTTCGGCATGGAGCATCTCGCCGTTGAAGGTTGTCTGCTCGACGACGACGGAGGCTGCTTCGACGCCGATCGCCGGTGTTCTGTCGGCGACTGGGTGTGCCTCGAGTCCGAATGCCGCTTGTCTGAATGCGACAGAGGCTGCCTCGACGTCGAACGCCATTGATCGGGCGTCGACGTGGGCTGCTTCGATGTCGACCGACGATGTGTCGACAGAGGCTCCCTCGACGCCGAACGACCATGACTAGTCGTCGACGGAGGATGTCTCTACGCCGAACGCCGGTGGCCAGGCGTCGACGGAGAATGCCTCGACGTCACAGCATGATGATGCTGCTTCGACGTCAGTTGGCTCGCTGTCGAACTCTTCTGCTTTGACGGTGACCTATCCCTCGACGCTGTCTGTAGCGGAGGTACCTTGGATGTTGACGCTGAAGACATCTTCTTCGTCGCCGTCGACTGCTTCTCCAACGCCGATCTCGACGCCGAATGTGAACCAGTCGGGGCTTCTTTCGTCGTCGACCGCGCCTTCCGACTTTTCTGCTTCTTGGGAGATCTTCCTCTCTCAGAAAGCCCATAAACCCGAATTCTCTCACATTCTTTCAGAGTCCTGGATGTTAAAACCTGGCAGTGTTCACAGGTTTTAGAGGAATGAGATTCTGGTAGGCACAGGATACACACTGAATGAGTGTCAGTCTTGGCCATCTTCCTTCCACATGAAGGGCATTTGTCAAAGAGGGAAGGCATCTCTGACAGAAAAATCACCTTTTTTAAGCCTAAAAAAGGTAGCAGTAACACCCTATGTCTAAAAGACGTCGAGTGAAAGCAAAAAATTGTAGGTAACAAGAATATTTTTTGACAAAAAGCCAAAAATAAAGGGAGCTGTTTCACCAGGGTCCTGACTGAAGGAGGCGGAAAGAACAACTGACCTAACTGTCACCCCTGACGCATGATGGGAAGCCTGGGGTCATGGCTGCCTTATAGGCACGGTGCCAGTTTTTGTTGAAAATGGTTTCATTTTCTATGCTATTGGTTTTGCAATGCAGCCTGAGGGCTAACAATGTCTATTTACAAGCAATTTTCAGGATTTATGAGGGGTCTACTCATTAAAACACAAAGTTCAAAGGTTATTTGACCTAATGTGTTTTTTTTCTTTTGCTTCCTAACTAATTGCAGTGCATGTATATGTGTTTACATTGTTTTAGCCTCAGTTATGGAGCTGCATTGGTGTGAGAAAAATAATATATGTACATACATATATGTGGAGCGAGATATATGTGTTTTTTACATATATATTTTTATATTGTTTACGGGGTCCCGCACATGGGCGGGAATATTCAGTGCTTATGACTATTGATGAGGATCCCCTGCAAAAGAACCTTGTTTCCAGATATAACCCTTCATTAAATCTTCGCTCTGCTTATAAAGCTTTATTGGTTGTCCCGCCTTTTAAGAAAAAACGCCTTGGCGGCTGCTGCTTTAACCATCTTGCAGCCACCTTTTGGAATTCGCTACTGTTTTCTTTAAAAAAGAGCCCAGATATAATGGGATATAATATGGACCTGTATTTTTATCAAGTTCCATTTGCTGCAGATTTTGCTATTTATTGTAGCTGAAAATAACAAATGTTGCTATTCCTCTGTGGACCCCCGAAGGATGAACGGCAGAGTTATGCATGCCAACCTTCAAACCTGTGAATAACAGGCTAGAAATAGATCTTAGAAGCAGATGCCAGCTCTATAGTGCATCTCAGGGGCTGTTTCAGTTAAACGTATGGTTTATTGGTACGTTCTCACAATATTAGTTCTGTGATAAAGCTTTGTTTTGGTCAAGGTAGAGATTAAATTCAAATCTTCAACTAGAAGAACTGAAAATAGATAATGGAAACCAGTAGGACCGCGTTGGTTTCCCTTTCACACATGCATATGACAATCATGATGAGCACCTTTCACGGTTTGCTTTTATCAACGAGAAAAGCTTCCACAGTGTCACAAATGCTATATTCTGAAAAAATTTTCCACAGTCATTTATTGGTATTTCTGTCATAGGGAAGAGCATGGAGAATCAAATAGCTCGTCCGTGAGGGAGGTGATCTCCCTGGTTGATACGGCTGGAAAAGCGAGCCAGGCGGTTACCCTACCAAACAAAGTGCTCGCCAATGTCTGCGCTCATTTATTTATGGGGTTTGATAATGGTAGTGAACGAATGTTCTCAAACAGAGTCTCGTTTCATGGAACCAGTTTACCAACTAATAAGAGAATTAGTTTACCGGTTAGCGGGCAGTGTTACGCCATAGGGCACATACGCTACCAGTTCCGTAGTTAGTGTCGCAATATTACTACAATGCAACTTTCAGGTTCTGGGTTATAATAAAGAACTGTATTGTTATCAAGTTCCATCTGTCGCAGATTTTGCTATTTCTTGTAGCTGAAAATAACAAACGTTGCCTATCCTCTGTGGACCCCCAAAGGATGAAAGGCAGAGTTATCCATGCCAACCTTCAAACCTGTGAATAACAGGCTAGAAATAGATCTTATAAGCAGATACCAGCTACATAGTGCACCTCAGGGGCTGTTTCAGTTATACATATGGTTTATTGGTAAGGTCTCACAATATTAGGTCTGTGATAAAGCTTTGGTATGTTCAAGGTAGAGATTACATTCAAATTTGCAACTAGAAGAACTGAAAATAGATAATGGAAACCAGTGATTTAAGTGGGCACCATCTGAGGGGCACAACGCGCCAATACTTTATTTAATTCAAGGAAAACGTTCCCCTACTTTTTAATTAAAATAGCCAATAGGTCTCGCCTTTGGGACCTTATAAGTGTTTAGTTCTCCTGCACAATATCCTTGGTGCAACAACATCAACTGTTGCATGGCTAAACACTTATAAGGTTCCAATGGCGAGACCTCTTGGCTATGCCAATGCTTGTTATACTCCTGGAACTCTCTCTCTAGTTCCATAATTGATTTCAATCTGATGATGATCCTACATTCCCTATAGGATCAAAATGTCATACCCAGACACATAACTTTGTACATTGAATTTAATTGGTCATGGTGTCTTTGTTATATGATACGCACATTGATCACTTTTATCACACAAAGTGCATCACACTTAAGAGACACAGCTAGACTGATGAACCAAAAGCAGCCCCGAAATAAATGCTCAAACCAGTCCTACTCCCCTTGTCTCTGCACAATCTCTCTCTTTCCATCCTTTCTCGCTCTCTCTTTCTATCTCTTCGGTTTCTGATGGCTTTCTCTCCTCCTTCCCCCTCCGTTCCTTTTGTGCTCTCTTTCTTAAAGCCTCCCTGCTTCTGCTGTAATTAACCTCGAGGAGCTGGGGAAAGTGACGGAGGAACCAGGAGCAGTCCAAGCTTTCAAAAACAGCCTCCAAAGGGCCTAACCCCACCGGGGAAATGCCCTGTGCCATAAAAGGTCCATCAGCCCTTTTCATAGAGCACCCATTTTGTTGTTTATTCTCTATTGTATATTTTGTATTAAACTGCCATTTTGCTTGTATTATTTTTTGTTTGAATCATTGATCTTGGGACCACCGTTTGCTGATTCTCTTAAGTACCCCAGGTCTCTTGTGATTCTAAGGTTTTTCTTGTACGCTTGCAATGCACTTTTAAAATGCAGCACACACTACCTTGCTTTGCGAGAAGAATATCTAGAGCAAGCCAGTTCTGAAAAACCATAGCACTTTCGGCAATCATCTCTTGATTAATTAAAGCCCCACCAGTATTAGCTGCTTAACAAACAACCAAAGTAGGCAACTTTCTAATCTTCACATCATTCAAAGCAACACCAATAGGAGGATTCAACACACCAAGGGCCCGATGTAGGTAGCCAAATACCGGTCGGTAACAGCCGAAATTCGGTAATTTCGGCAATTACCGACCGCTATATGATAAACGAGATGTATGTGACCAAAAACGTACCGATTCGTTAAATACCAGTTGGTAAAACAACGATTCGGTATTAAACGAATCGGAATTTACCGAAATCATATTTACCGAGTCGGTAAATAAAAAATGGGAAAAATGGCCTGTTGAGATGTAGCTAATTCTAAAAATACTGAATTTCATGAAAATCGGTATTTAAGAATCGGTATTTACCATGGATTGGGATCAGGTGGTAACCAGGAACAGGATATATAAGAAGGCCCCAAAATGCAACAGTGCAACCATAATGGCGGCTTTTTACGTTATTGCAAGGCGGCTACGGAAACAGGCAGCAGGAGAGAGGGTCTGGCTAAGGGAGGAGCAGGTGTATAGGCAGAGGATCACCCTCTTCCAACTGACTGAAGCTGAGATCCTGCAAAGGTACCGACTCCACCCCAGAACCATCCTGGACTTGATTGGGGACCTCCACCCATATCTGGAACACCCAACCCCAAGAGCACACGCCATCCCACCCCATGTGCAGGTGCTGTGCTGCCTACACCTTCTTGCCTCAGGGAGCTACCAGCATGTGATAGCCACAGTAGGTGGGGTGTCTCAGAGCTGTCTGTCATGGTTTTTCAGAAAATTCCTAGACGCCATGATGCAGAGGATGGAACACTACATCGAGTTCCCTGACACACCTGCAGATCTTGCAAGGACGAAAACCGATTTCTATCAACTTGCCCAGTTTCCGCACATCATAGGCTGTATCGATGGGACGCACATCCCACTATGCCCACCTGCAGCAACTGAACACATATATGGAAACCGGAAGTCCACACATTCTATAAATGTGCAGGTGATCTGCAACGCTGGCAACATAATTACGGACATTGTAGCCAAATATCCAGGGAGTACCCACGACTCCTACATATTCACCAACAGTGGGATATACAGACGCCTTGTGGCTGGTGATTTTGGTGATGAATACCTGCTAGGTAAGTATGTGTGAGACACCCTGATAGTCCATGCAGAAGGAAACATAAAGAGAACTTCACTAATCAAAATTTCCATTTTCCACCCAGGTGACAGTGCATATGCCCTGCGGTCATTTGTGCTCACCCCCTACCTGAACCCATCCACCATGAGCGAAAGGCGTTATAACATGGCACACAGGACAACACGTTGCGTGGTGGAACGCACTTTTGGACTGCTGAAAAGTAGATTTAGGTGCCTCCATAAGAGTGGAGGTGCACGGCAATACACGCCAATTATCTGTTGCAAGATAATAGCTACCTGCGGCATGCTGCACAATCTTGCCACCAAGGAGGGCACAGAGATTGAACTGCCATATCATGAGGACATAGATGACGGAACTGTACCAGCCGGTCACACTGCAGCAGGAGCAGCACCAGCTACAGATGGTAGACTGCGACGCGCAGAAATCACCAACAGATACTTTTAATAGAGTGATGACACACAGGCATGTTCATGTCTTGGAACACTCACTTTAATTTGCACAACTGCACTATTCAAGACCAAAAAAAATCAAATTAAATTCACTTTGCACACTGGGTGGCCAAAGTTAAATTCACTGTAACCTGTCCTGTGTTCATTATGATCTCTAATGTTTGCGCTTACGCATGATGTTGTAGGAGCCACGGGGCTGGGAGTCAACCTGCGCAGTGGGAGCGGTGTCATCTGCATGGAGTCTGCTACTCCGACGAATGTCCCGTACAGGCGTGCTGGCTCCATTCCTGCTAGTGGACTCCTCTGTGTCCCCCACACACGTGTTGCCAGCAGTGGCTGTCTGCTGTGTCATCAAAACGTCCATAGCAGAGGTCACCATCCCCATCCCCCTGGACAAGTCACTGCAGCAGTGCACAATTTCAGTTTGCATGGTCACTGACCAGCGGCATAGCAGTGTGGTAGAAGTAGCCAGACCGTTGATTGAAAGATTCAGCTGCTGAACCTCGCGCCTAAACCTGCGCCTTTCTTGGTGGTCACTCTCCAGGCTGTCACAGAAGGAACCCATGCGCACACCCATGTCCCTCACCGCCTCTGCCATGGACTCCATTCCTTTGCCCATTGCCTCCATTCCTTTGCCCATGGACTCCATTCCCTTTGCCATGCCACATATCCCCCGATCGATGTCTGACATCCTGCTGTTCAGGATGCGCACCTGTCTTTGCACTGCCAGTATTCCTTTGGCCTGCATGCGCTGCACCCTCACCATTGTCGCTTCCAGCCCTGCAAATACCCCCTGCGCATTATGCCCCTCATCCTGCTCACGTGCCATACGGCCACGGTCACTTGCACGGCCAGATCCCAATGATATCCGGTGGCGTGCGTTGCCAGCCAGTGGTGGTGTGGTCGGTCTGGGTGCCTCCACCACTTCCTCATCGGAGCTTTCCAATATGCGTAATGGTGGTACGTCCTGCCTCCTTGGCCTCACATGCACAGGGGACCCAGAGCTTGGTTTAGTTGCACCTGCAGGTGCTCCGGAGTCTGTGTCTCGAACAGCAGGGGCGACAGTGGCTGTGCAGTGGTGTCTTGCTCCGTAGGTGTGGGTGCGTGGGTGGTTGTTGTGTCCTCAGGGACAGTGCTTGGTCCTGCTGTCTCTGTTGGCTTCTCCCTCTGTGCCGTTGTTGGTGCACTTGACTCCCCTCCCTGCGCTGCTCTGCGCGATGACTCTCCTGTGGAGAGACATGGACAATGATCATCTGTGTGTTTTCATCACACATATTCCTACTACACATTTTCATATGCCTCAACTGGTTGTGTTTGGGGAGTGTGGCATGGCATGCAGTGTTCAGTGTTGGCAGCTTTGATGTATGTACCTATGACTACAACTACCATGATGCATTGCTGGTGACTACTGTCTTGTGTGCTGGATTGTGAGTGAGTCACCCACATTGGGGAAGGGGCTAGGGAATGGGTGGGGTACATGTCCATGCATCTTACCTTTCTTCCTTGCAGCTCTGGCCGAGCTATCAGCATCCCCATCCCATGTATGCTCTCAGGCTCCATGGTGGATTCCACGAGCTGCTCCAGTTCTGTGAGGCTTGGAGCACGGTACTTCCCCACACCTGTGGCTGCTGATTCCTTCCTATGGGTGGCAAGCTTCTTTTTGGTGGTGATCCTCAGATCATACCACCTTTTCTTCATGTCGTCAATTTCGCGATGAGTCACTCCCAGGGCATTGACTTTGCTCTGTATTGCCAGCCAGGTGTTCCTCTTTACAGACTCTGCTACTTGCAGGGACTGTCTCCCAAACAGCTGACTGTAGTGCTGCACAACCTCCTCCACCAGCACCTGGAGCTCTGTTGGGCTGAATTTCACCTTTCTCTTTCTGTCACCTCCATTCTTTTGTGGCTCCTGGGACTCCATGGTTTTTCCATGCTGGTCTCAGTGCAGCCTGCTCCTCTGTCTCTCCACCAGCTCTCTCTGCAGTTCTGTTGCTCTGCACCTGCATGGGTGTCGCCACCTCCAGGTACTGGCGTGTGGTACTTGCATCTGATTGGTTGGTTTCTCTGAGGCTTTGTTGAGGGGTGTGGTGTGTCTCCCTGATTGGTTCACTGAGTCACATGTCATGTATTCGAATTTTCGAGATCGGATTTTTCCGAATCGGTAAATACCGATTCGGTAAATACAGATTCGGTAATCTCCGATTCGGTGTCTCCCATTCATTCCTATGGGACTGTAGGCCTATTGGGGTGAATGGGTGTTACCGATTTGGAGATTACCGAATCGGTGATTACCGATTCGGTATTTACCCAGTGTGGATACCGAATGTTACCGAATCTGTATTTTTTACCAATTTTTTACCTACATGTGGTTTACCGGTTCAAAAATACCGATTCGGTATCATTCGTTAGTTAAGACCAGTTTCACTCATTTCATTCACATGACACAATCTAGGGAAAACTAAAGCTGAGAAACAGTTGTGCATGCAACTGTGTGGCAGATTAAAATAAGGTGACTTTCTACAAATGTAATAAACTGCTCTATATTTTACGCCCTTCATATATTCATCATCAAACACAAAATTATATCTACATTCTCTTTCTCCAGTCATTTCAAACATTTCTAGATTTTCAGACCTCATCCATCTTAAAGCTGACTCCTTCCTTTCTAAGTTGAGGACGTATTTTGATTTTCTGAATCTCCATTGAGCTTATTATTGCAACTCAATATGTTTCACTTCATACACATTTCTACGAAGCTTACTTTTCTCGCATTCATTTTAAAAAAAACTTTTGTTCTAAATCAGTCAATCTACACACACTCATGACATAGTTTATGTATCAACTTTATTTATTGGATTGTTTACAAACATAATACAGCTCACATGTAAAATTAATAGTACTGTATGACATCCGCTAAGAACCCCATGTGGGGAATTTCCTTGAATTAACATTATTGCATAAACACTAATTTCGAATAAAGTCTGGGAATAGGCCATCCATTTCTCCCAAATTGTACAACGAATTTTTGGACAGCCCTGTACTTTATCCCCTGCTTGTTCTGCTGCAGCACACTAGTCAATCCTGGGGGCCCATTCAGAAAACAGTGGCGGTGTTTTCAACCTCTAATGGAGTGCCACATTCTTTAGCCATGAGGAGACCCATTGCCACTAGGAGCCGTGTGTGGCCTCTTCCATCTATTCAACCATCAGTTTCAGTTCAACCTGCACTGGACAGCCAACTACCTCCGTGAGTATGTTGCAAATAGGGTGCTAATACTGCTGTATAATCGGACATTCCCAGATTCTATAGTAAAAAATCCCCAGGATTGTCTTACATCTCAGGCAGTGTGTATACAAATCATGAAGGATTTTATGTAGTATAGTGAGGCTATCATATCTGATGGAGATATTTAGGTTTGATTAATCGCAGTCTCTTGGAGATTGCCAACAACCTGGTGACCCCTTTAGCCTCGACCCAAACTTTATCTGCAAATTGGCCGTCATCAATTTCCCAGGATTTTCGCAACACCCCATAGGATCTGGTGAATTATTTACTTACATTTGGTAATGCTTTATTTGGTAGAGTCTAACTCTAGATCGGCAGGTGCTAGACGCTAGACTGAATCCTGATATTTTTCTACAGCAGTACCCCTGAGCGTCGGGAGAGGGTGTCGAGTGACTCCATAACGACTTCTTCCACCGGATGTGATGTTGTCTAAGTCCATATAAACCCTACCAGTTACTTCTGTGACTACGTACATAAACTGCAAGGGAAACAGAGTGCCCCTATATATATATATATATATATATATATATATATATATATATATATATATATATATATATATATATATATATATATATATATATATATATATATATATATATATATATATATATATATATATACACATACTAGCAGCCCGCCCCAGCGTTGCCTGGGGCAGAATGGGGCTGGGGGCAGCATTTGAGGCTTGCATGCACTTCTGCCCACCGGCCCCCTCCCGCCCCGGCCTGGCCCCCTCCCGTCCCGGCCCCCTCCCGCCCGTCTCCCGGAGAGCCTGATCCTTACCTTAGCCGCCGGTCCTGCTCCAGGCGCCCCGCCCGCACAGGCCGCCACTCTCCATGCGCCCGCCCGCACAGGCCGCCACTTCGCCCAGCAGCAAGCAGGGCCGCGGCAGTCCTCCCAGCAGGTCGCGATCTTCGGCGCCATTTCCGGAAGTGTTGCCAGGGAGCGCAAACGCAAATGATGTCATCACGCAGACGTAGCGGCCGGCGCTACTTGCAAGGGACTACTTTATTTTTATTTTGACATTTTTTAAACAACGTATATTTTTTATTTTTAATAGTCTATGTCCTTCTGCTTGCCCTGAGGTTTTCAAAGATGTCTTGGGTGTTTTGATTGGTGGTGTACTTTTCGAGTTTACCTGGCTCAAAGGTTTGTGTTCTCTCTTTATAATAGTAGTAATATATATATATATATATATATATATATATATATATATATATATATATATATATATATATATATATATATATATATATATATATATATATATATATATATATATATATATTTGCACAACAATAGCCGAACTGTGGCCCAAGGTCCCCAGGAAGAAACAGACGACCAAATGAATCCAGTATGAGGCAAGTAGGATTTTTAATAAGGCAAACTCAGCAGCAAAAGCGAACCTACGCGTTTCAGGCAGATGCCCTTGATCACAGTCAAATGTTTACCCATCATGCCTGAATTTTTAAAGTGCTAGTGCACACCATGTGATTTGGTATTTAAACGGCCGGTCCCGGTCGTGTAAGAGCCCTGCCACGAGTGTTTGTGGACCAAGCTGCTTGCAAACTGGAGAGCAGCGTAATGGACAGGAAGGTTGTTTAGTGCAAGAAGGCACTTGCAGCGCTAAGGTAATGGGACACTTTCCAAACCCACTGGGGTCTCATTTTTTCCAAAGTTTGCCTCGCAGTGAAGCAGCTCACTGGAGTAATATCGAAAGCACTACATAGACCATCAGGCTCAGGGGAGAGCCGACGCCCACTGAGGCAGGTGGTGGGAGTTACAAGTAATGCTGAAGCTTCGTGCCTTGCTGGATTAAAGCCTCTGAAGAAATGCTCAAGGGAGCATGAAACGCGTCAGGCTGGCAGATTTATGGACAGTCTTCCTTCCTGTGTGCTGTCACTTGCACGGAATAAACGGATTTTAACCTTCCTAATTTGTGGCTCTTCTAAATGGGGTGACTCGTTATTTTTGATATATATATATATATATATATATATATTCACTGAAAAAACCATAGGTTATAGACCATATATAGTTAGGAATTAGCATTTACAAAACCTTGAAAATTCACTGAAAAAACCATAGGTTATAGACCATATATAGTTAGGAATTCGCATTTACAAAACCTTATTTTACTCACACAAAACCATTGAAATTCCATATATAGTTAGTTGCACTAACTATATATCGCGCACCCGCAATCCACTGCTGATGATGTCACATATTACATCATTCATGACATGGTCAGTGACATCACTGATGACATCACTGATGACATCTCAAATGACATCACTGATGACATCTCAAATGACATCACTGATGACATCACTGATGACATCTCATTTGACATTACTGATCACATCACTGATGATATCATTCATGTGATAATACGATGAACCTCTTCAGACTCTAATATAACCTTAGATACAATCAGTGTAAACAGACACTCACAGACTGTCACTCATCCATGGAGTTACTCACACACCTAGTCAGTCATGCAAAGAATCAATCACACCTCCATTTCCTCAACTATACAGTTATACAAACTTTACTTATTCAAACATATACTTACACATATTTACTCTCTTATACAATCCCTGATACAAGTTCACAATGATCCATACAGCCACTCACACATTCACTGGCTCTTATGCACAGTTATTTATATATGTCAACTCTCACATGTACTGTGTTTTACATATGTACTTACTTTGACATGTAGCACTGAGATATCCATTCACTCACCAATACACTCATGCACACAGTCAACCGCCCATACAGCTGTTTCCACATGCACTTTTGAAACCATACATCTAGTGAATCAACTGCTCACACATCTATGCACAGAGTCATACACCTCCCAGCCACCCACACACACACTCAGTCTCCCATACAAATACTTGGGCAACCAATCAATAACCCATATAGTTACTCATATAGCTACTTATCAACACATGCAACAGTTTACAGAACAACAGACATAATGATGCACAAATGAAGACAGTTTAGTCACTAACCCATGCACTCAGTGAGACACATTTAATCACTCACTCATACAGTCAGTCATGCACCTACTAAATCCTTCATCCAGACACTTATACATCCACTCATTCTTCAATATGTAAGACATATTTTAACTTTACAGAAACATACAGTCACTGGATGTTGTCATCAGTGATGTCATCAGTGATGTCATTTGAGATGTCATCAGTGATGTCATCAGTGATGTCACTGACCATGTCATGAATGATGTAATATGTGACATCATCAGCAGTGGATTGCGGGTGCGCGATATATAGTTAGTGCAACTAACTATATATGGAATTTCAATGGTTTTGTGTGAGTAAAATAAGGTTTTGTAAATGCGAATTCCTAACTATATATGGTCTATAACCTATGGTTTTTTCAGTGAATTTTCAAGGTTTTGTAAATGCTAATTCCTAACTATATATGGTCTATAACCTATGGTTTTTTCAGTGAATTTTCAAGGTTTTGTAAATGCTAATTCCTAACTATATATGGTCTATAGCCTATGGTTTTTCAGTGAATATATATATATATACATACATATATAAACATATATCATCTGTATATCTATATAAATACAAACATAAATGCATGCATACATATACTTATATGCATACAGATGCATGTTATTTACATGAAAGTTGAAAAAACACTAATAAAAGCAAAGCTAAAAAGCCACCTCATTACAAACAGAATGGCTTTAACTTAAACGAGGGCGAGATCTATTGCATTTTCAATGCTTGTTTACTTTGGTTCCATCAAGAAGGCATTCAGATGTGTCACACATTTGCCATAAATTCTGAATGTTAGCACTCTAGTTGCACATTAGATCACTGTAGTAAAGCTACTGCTCACCAGGGACGTCTGCTGCTGGTATTCAAAGTGCATGTTTCAGTCTGCATGTCAGAATTTTTTTAATGAAATAGAAGAGGATTTGAGAAGTCACTCAAAATGATCCCTAATTTTTCTTTCTGAAGCACTAATCATACTTTCTATGGCAAAATTAACCCCCTCATGTTGTTCCTTTTTAAATTGAGTGTTTTCAGACTTACCACTTCATTCCAATCCAGATGGCTTCTGGTGTGCCATACTTTTGTCATAAGTAAGACTGTTAGCGCTCTAGTTGTTCTTTAGAACACTCTGGGACATTCTGTCATTGGGCTATACTTGGGGTACATCTGGGTGATATTTGGGCTACATTTAGGCTCTTTTGTCTCTGGTGGCCATCTTGGGAGACTGTATGTCAGAATGTTTTAATGAAATTGAAGAGGGTTTGAGAAGTCACTCAAAATGTGCCCTAATTTTTCTTTCTGCAGCACTAATCATAATTCATAGGCAAAATATACCCCCTCATTTTGTTCCTTTTTAAATTAAATGTTTTAAGAGTTACCACTTTATTCCAATCAAGATGGCTTCAGGTGTGCCATACCTTTGTAATAAGTAGGACTGTTAGCGCTCTAGTTGTTCTTTAGAACACTCTGGGACATTCTGTCATTGGGCTATACTTGGGCTACATCTGGGTGATATTTGGGCTACATTTGGGCTATTTTGTCTCTGGTGGCCATTTTGGGAGACTGCATGTCAGAATTTTTTAATGAAATAGAAGAGGATTTGAAAAGTCACTCAAAATGTGCCCTAATTTTTCTTTCTGCAGCACTAATAATACCTTCTATTGCATAATATACCCCCTCATTTTGTTCCTTTTTAAATTAAATGTTTTAAGAGTTACCACTTTATTCCCATCACGATGGCTCCAGGTGTGCTATACCTTTGTAATAAGTAGGACTGTTAGCGCTCTAGTTGTTCTTTAGAACACTCTGGGACATTCTGTCATTGGGCTATACTTGGGCTACATCTGGGTGATATTTGGGCTACATTTGGGCTCTTTTGTCTCTGGTGGCCATTTTGGGAGACTGCATGTCAGAATGTTTTAATGAAATAGAAAAGGATTTGAGAAGTCACTCAAAATGTGCCCTAATTTTTCATTCTGCAGCACTAATCATACTTTCTATGGCAAAATATACCCCCTCATGTTGTTTCTTTTTAAATTAAATGTTTTAAGAGTTACCACTTTATTCCAATCAAGATGGCTTCAGGTGTGCCATACCTTTGTAATAAGTAGGACTGTTAGCGCTCTAGTTGTTCTTTAGAACACTCTGGGTGGCTGCAGTAGAACACAAAGGCCAGACTTCTGCCACGTTACTGTGGAAAGAAGGTGGAAACTAAGGCAGCTGATAGGGCCTTTCCAAAAGCAAGGGGCAGAAGCGTATCTATTGTTCCCGTCAAGGCTGAGAGTAATCAGGAAAGGTTATACCAGAATGTTTACTTCTGAGGTAAAAGCAGCAGAATATCTAGCAGAAATGTCGGAAGCTGGTAAAGGCAAGGAGAGTAGAACTAGATCCAGAACCCCACCAGGGTCTCCCATGAGAACTCCACCAAAGACCCCGTAAGATGGTAAGATGGTAAGATGGTAATGCTAAAGAAAGGTACTTAGCAAGGCTGGACAGAGAGGAAAACAGGATGGAAGAGAGTAGCGAGTCTGCAGACTACAGGGGGCTACACATAGGCCAGGATTGGCCTATTTGCCTGTAGCAAGGGGGGGGGCTCCTAAGGGGTGGGGGGTAAGGGGGGGAGAGGGGAGGGTGGCGGGGGGGAGACAAACACGCTGGTCTTGGGCACAAACACGGTGAAGGAGTAAGAGGTAGAAAAGATACACAAAAAGTCGCATGGGGTAAGATACACAAGCGAATTCAAGGAAAAAACGTAGGGGAAATTTCAAAGATAATTACTAAATCTTGTTGGTTCAAATGGAAATTTGAAATAGGAAGATCTGTGAATTATAATGACCTGTAGAATAGTATCAATAAACATATGTGGACTTAATGAGTTAAATAAGAGGTTAAAATCTGCTTCTTTGTTAAAATCGCTAAAACCGGATCTAGTGTGCCTTCAGGAAACACACATTGAGGGTACTAAGGCCTATTTATTTGATCAACTTGGCTTCAATGTTTTAGCAAAAACCAGCCAGAATACCAAGACAAGAGGGGTGGTAATCCTGGGCAAGAGACAGGACACACTAGTCAAGAGGAAGTTGGAGGATCAATGGGGAAGATGGGTTATAGCAGAACTAACGTTTAGGGGAGAAACTTTTACGCTTGTCTCAGTGTATGGGTCTACTGGAGATGATCCAGATATTTTTCAATTTTTAGATGCGGAACTTGCACAGTGGCCAGAGCCTATTATTTTGTGTGGTGACCTGAATTTCCATGATGCAGATAGTAGTTTTTTAGATTCTAACAGGAAATATACGGGGAGAAAAAAGAGAACTTACAGGGCCTTAGCGGATATGGCAAGGAATAACTCTCTAGAGGATCCATGGCTAAATTGTCATCCGAATCTGGATGGGAGTACCTTTTTTTCAGCTCCCCATCAGATTTTAGTTAGGCTGGATTATTTTCTGATTACAAGAGGTTTGGTAGATGGTGTAACAATAGTAAGAGAACCTAGGATCATTTCAGATCATAGCCCACTAGTGTTAACTGTAAATCTTGGGCAAAAGAGAAACAAGGAGCCGACACAATGGACATTTGACAGAATGCTTCTCCAGGATCAAACTTATAGGGTGAGAATGTCTGAATGGATTAAGGAATTTGGGGAAATTAATAGAGGTACCTCAACACCAGGGATTGTGTGGGATGCTTGTAAAGCCGGAATAAGAGGAATGACCCTGAGCTATGTTATTAGTGCACAAAAAAGGGAGAGGGAAAAAGCAGAGAGAGATAACGAATTAATTAGAGAGGCAGAGGAGGAACTTATGTTGGCTATAAATGCATACTCACCAATTGAGCAGATTTTATTGAAATTAGTCGCTCTTAAAGCAGAGGTTATGGATGGGATGGCAAAAAGGACAGTGGAGAAGTACATGGCTAATAAAGAGAAGGCGTATGAACTCAGTGAGAGAGTTGGTCATATATTAGCGGTACGAGCTAGACAAAGAGATGGGATGGCTGACATCAAGGAGATTAAAGATAGTCAAGGAGTCAAAGTTAAGGGAGCAGAACAGATCAGAGAGGTTTTTAGGCAGTTTTATATGGCACTGTATCAATCAGATGGAGATGGAGGAGAAGAGGACATAAGGGCTTACCTGAGGGAGATAGAGCCATCAAAGTTGGAGGAGGCAGACAGAAAAGAGCTGGAAGAGAAATTCAAGGTGGATGAACTGATTGAGGCCTTGAGCGAGCTGCCATCTGGGAAGGCCGCTGGCCCGGACCAGATCCCAGTTGAATTTTATAAAATCTTCCAATCCTCTTTGTTAGCAGATATGTATAATCTGATGCTGTTAGCACAATTGGGTGAGTCTGTTCCACACTCTTGGGGAGGCGCAGACATCATTGTTATTCCAAAGAAAGGCAAACCGACAGATGTCCCGGGCTCCTACCGACCTATTACGTTAATGAACGCCGATGTCAAGGTGTTTTCCAAAATGTTAGCAAAAAGGTTATCCAGGAAAATTGAATCGTTGGTTATTCCCTCTCAGCATGGATTTGTCCCAGGTAAGGGAACAACCCTCCATACTAGGTTAGTAATTACGGCATTTGATGTAGCAGATACCCTAGAAGACCCAATGGCAGCGGTGTTTCTCGACGCTGAAAAAGCATTCGATAGGGTCTCATGGAGATATTTATGGGATGTTTTGAGGTGGCACGGTATAGGACCAGGATTTATAAAGGCTTTGCAGACACTATACATAAATCCGACGGCCAAGATAAGAATCAATAGAGGTTTCTCGGCTGCAGTTAACATTCAGAGAGGCACAAGGCAGGGTTGCCCCTCTTCTCCTCTACTTTTTGCTCTATACCTTGACCCCTATATAAGAAAATTGGAAATTAATCAAGAGATATCACCATTAGTGCTAAATGGTCGTAGGCTTAAATCACTAGCCTATGCGGATGACGTCGCTATCTTGACTCCAGAACCCTCAGTTGCCATCAGGGCAATTGAAGCAGAAGCTGAGAGGTTTGGTCAGTTCTCTGGATATAGTTTGAATACCACTAAAACACAGATAGTTAAAAATCAATGGGTAATTTGTAATGATGACAGAGTGACGAATATGGCAACCTACCTAGGGGTACAAATGACAGCAGAAGTAAGTAAAATTGTGGAAAAAAACATGGATCCTTTGATTGTTCAAATGAAAAAACAACTTGCACTTGACGCTAGTTGGATGTACAAATATCATCAAAATGATGATTTTACCCACATTTTTGTATGTGTTCAGGGCCGTACCCTTGCTGATTGAAGCCAGCTGGTTTAATGGTATAGAGGCTATATGTAATAGGTTTATATGGGCCCAAGGTAAAACCCGGAGAGCCTATAGGTACATGACGCTTCCCAGAGAAAAAGGAGGATGGGGGGCACCAGATTTTCGTTTATATTACATGGCTACTGTGCTGCAATACATCCAAGGTCTTATTGGTGGAAACTCTGATGATGTAAGACTGCAGAAGATGTCTACAGAGGTTTATGCTGTTGCGCTCGGGGTAAATACTGAGAACTGTTTTCTAAAATGTATTGACTATAGTTACTTTAAGAGGACTACGTTCAAAACTGTAAAAGCGGCAGTGACGATCTGGAATGCATTCTTAAAGAAAGTAAAGATTGGGAGGTATAACAGGTATGTCCTATTAATTAACAACAGGTCACTCCCTAAGGAAATCTTTGCGGATCATACTATGGCAGAGTGGGCTCTAAGGGGGGTTACGCAAATTGGAGATCTATTCTCACAGGATGGTTTTAAGCAATTCTCAGAGCTAAGAGACACATATGGTTTAGATAATAGGGGATTTTTCGAATATCTACAGGTTAGAAGCTTTCTTAACAACAAAGTCGGAGGTCCAGCAGGTTTTAATAAAATAGAAATAATGGAGAAAATAAAACTGATGGGGGATTGCTCTATCAAATCCTTTTATGCAGCATTGGTGGAAAATAAGCAGGATGATTTAGTTAAATACAGCAAGAAATGGGAGGATAAATTGGGAGTTGATAGTAGCTTGTTTTATGATTCTTTGAATTTGGGATGCACGATACTATGTGCTGCCCCGCTGCAATCTCAGCATTATAAAACATTGTATTCTTTGTACTTTACGCCTGCAAAGATTGCAAAATGGGGGGGAATCAAGGAATCAATTGTCCCAGATGTAATGAGTTGGAAGCAGATAGCGTACATATTTTCGCGTCATGCCCCCAATTACGAACATTGATTAGTGAGATTGAGGGGTTTTTGGCAAGATCACTGGGTATTGAGATATCCCTTACGCCGGCTTGGATTATGCTAGGTGTGAATAATGAAGAGCAGGTTCAATATGCTGAATTTCTGTTTGTAATAATGGCTGTCTATAGACTCACAATAGCTAGGGCTTGGCTAGATAAAAGCCCTCCAAGCTTGCAAAGCTGGCTGGCAAATACTCTGTATGCATATAATATAGAGGAAAACATTTATGCTCGAAAGGGGAGAAGTGGAAGACGATTGGGGAGAAGAATTTGGGAGCCAATATGTAAATGGAAAGAGAGGCAAAGAAGGAGTAATTGGGGGAGGGAGGCGGGAATATGTTGTTGATGTTATCGTTATCATTACTGCTTTCGGATTTCTTCTTTTTTATTTCTTGTGTTGACTTTGGATTTTGCTTTCTTATTATAGCTGAACTGCATAATGTGTATGCTTTCTTTATGTAGCTGTATTGTATAATTTGTATGTTAGTACTTAAGGGTGGAGTTTAAATAACGCAAAAAATACTGTAATGGATAAAATTGTGATATATGTAATGCTCATAATGATATGTTGTAACGAAGAAAAATAAAAAAAATAAAAACAGGAAAAAAAAAAAAAAAAGAACACAAAGGAATCAACTGACAGTCTCCGTCCTTGTTGGATGTACATGTTTTACTGAGAATGTCAGACTTCATTTTCACATGACTGAGAAAGATAATGTGAATTTACAGAAAATATGCTTTCAGTTTAGCTTATAGATCCCCTTCCAAACCACTGTGGGAAAATCATGAGATATTAGTTTTCTTTCAAACAATATTCATGATATCACAGCAGAAGGTTTTTTCACATGGTAAAATCACCTTAGAACCCACCACAATTCCTAAAACGAGTATGGTACCATCAACAAATGATTTATAATGTAACTAAAGTCCTAAAACCCTCTATTAACTACAATGCTTTTTAATGAGGTGCTATCATGTATATTGGTCCCAAGATGGCTGCCAACACTTCTTGGATGAAGTGCTGACAGCCAATCAGATCAGATATGTGGTTAGGCTCCGCCCAGATATATATCTTTTTTTGAACCTAAATTACTCAAAATCCACTGGAGCACATATGTTGAGACCTAGCTAAGGCACATCGGGCTAACAGTCCCTACAATTTTGCCAAGTTTCGTGCAAATCAATTCAGCCGTTCGAGCTAAAAGTGAGGCCAACCGCCCTATGGAAATTAACATGGGAAAAACGCGTTTTGGGACCCCCCTTTTTTCTCGGCCCCCCCTTGATGAAACCCCCCCAAATTGTCAGGGGCTGCTCAGACACAAAATGTTTCATTTTCCTGAAAATTTCAGCCAATTCCGTCCACAAACGCCAAAGTTATTAGACATAGAATTTTCAAAAATCCCATAGAGAAAAAATCCTAACTATATATACCTACTGGCGACCGCCAGTAGGTAATATATATATATATATATATATATATATATATATATATATATATATATATATATTCACTGAAAAAACCATAGGTTTCACACCAGTTATAGTTAGGAATTAGCATTTAAAAAACCTATTAAATTCACTAAAAAAAACATAGGTTTCACATCAGTTATAGTTAGCTGGAAATTTTACTGACATAAAACCAATGAAATTCCACGTTATAGTTAGTTGGACTCACTATAACTTGCGCGCCTGCAATGCACTGCTGATGACGTCACATATTACATCACTCATGACATGGTCAGTGACATCACTCATGACATCATGCTGATATTTGGGCTACATTTGGATTTTTTGGTCTCTGGTGGCCATCTTTGGGCTACATTGGGCTACATTGGGATACATTTGGGCTACATTTTGGCATATATATAGCCCAATGTAGCACAATATATATTTTTTCAAAGTTAATTTTCGTAAAAACCACTAAGAATAGGGCTACCAGTCCCTACAATCTTTCCCAATTTTTTTTTTTAAATTTTTTATTTTTTGCTTTGGAGCGCTCCCGGTGCGCTTCCCGGGGAGCGCCCCGAAAAGCGTACTTTTATAAAGCGCCTCGGGCGCGCTCCGGGGAGTGTCCCGTAAGCGCCAATATCGCGAACGAAAACATGATCATGACGTATCACGTAGCCGCGTCCGCGTGATACGCACGGCGTAAGCGCACCCGGAAGTACTCGAGCGAATACGATCGCGCAACGTAAACATCCGACGCGCTTACGCTACGCGACCCGTAGCGTAAGCGCGCCGGGTCATGTGACCTGAAAATAACACTTTTCATTGGTTCATAACAGTTTTAGTTTCATAATGATGAAGCCCCTAGTCTTGTGACCTGAAAATAACACTCCTCATTGGTTCAGGACAGTTTTTTTTCCAAATGATGAAAGACCCCACCTTTTTTCCTTATTCTGACTTTGTCCTTTGACTGAGGAAGACCTGTTTGTACATCTCTGTACCTTTTTGATCTTAATAATGGCTTCAGTAGCAGCAGCAGCTGGTGCATCTGCCCCACCACCACCACCACCACCACCACCAACAGGACCAGCTCCAGATTATATTGGTGGCCAAGAAGAGGAGGAGGAGGAAGAGGAAGAGGAGGAGGGGAGGAGAAGATAGCTGTCTGAAGAAAATACCCCATACAAACCCAAGCCACACATTGTATGGGAGTTTTTTTCAATCCCACAGGGCAAGAAAAAAGTGAATGCGGCCAAGGTAACTTGCCTAATCTGCAATGAAGAACTCTCACGGGGCAACCCAAACAAAAAATATTCATTTGGTAACTATACCATGATTCGTCATATGACCCGAAAGCACCCAAACAACTACTCTCGTGCAGAGCTCAGGGAACTGGCCAGTAACCTCCCCCAGTCGTCAAGGACCACCTCCCAAAGAAACCAACCCACTTCATCGGGACCAGAAACATCAGAGATGATGCCTTGTATTCAGCCAAGATTTGCTGATTTTAAAATCACTTGTTCTGCATGTGGCAAGCTTATCGCCTATGGTGAAAAAAGCATAAAGCTCATCGTCCTTGCAGGTGATAATCACAAGTGCCCCAAAAAGAAGTAATTTTTTGGGTTTTTTGTTTTTTTTTGCTCCAGTTGAGCCAGTTTCAATTCCCTTTTTTTGTTTCTCCCCCTAAAAAAATACAAAAAAAATATAAAACTGTTTTGAAAAGCCAAAAAAAGTACAAAATGTTCAAAAAACACAAAAAAATATAAAACAACAAAAAGAAGAAAAAAAAGTTCTTTTTAGAACTACCTCCAATTTCTAAATAAAGGCTTCTTTTTTTTAAAAACTCCGTCATCTTTTTCCCTTATTGTACGCTCCCCGGGCCCCTCCCCGGTGCGCGTACCGGGCGCTTCCCCCGCGCAAAACGAAAAAAAAAAAATTTTAAATGCCCCGCGGGGCCCTTTTATAGCCCCCACATCAAACCTAGGGGGTCAAGGGGGGGTCTACTCTGCCCCCTTATGGTCATTTCCCTCTTTGTTTTGACCACCTCTCGTGTCTCGATCCTACCGAGACAAGATGGCGGCCGCTCCAGACTGTTTCGAATGTTTACAGACACCCGAGAGCCAATCAGCTTTCCGTGCGCACCTCGCGTGGCGTGCCCGGTGCGCGTACCGGTGCACGTACCAGAGCACGGCTATAGATATATATATTTTTTTGAACCTTAATTACTCAAAATCCACTGGAGCACATATCTTGAGACATAGCAAAGGCACATCGAGCTACCAGTCCCTACAATTTTGCCAAGTTTGGTGGAAATCCATTCAGCCGTTCGGGCTAAAAGTGAAATCGACCGCCCTATGGAAATTAACTTGGCGAAAATGCGTTTTGGGACCCCCCTTTTATCTCGGCCCCCGCTTGACGAATCCCCCCCAAACTTTTAGGGAAGGACCGGAACGCCGCGAGGCCATTTTGAGGAAATTTTGAGGCAGATTCTTCAACCGGCGCCAAAGTTATTCCAAATAGAATTTTGAGATTTAACATTGAAAAAGAATCCTAACTATAACTAGCGACCGCCAGTAGGTAATATATATATATATATATATATATATATATATATATATATATATATATATATATATATATATATATCACCTACTGGCGGTCGCCAGTAGGTATATATAGTTAGGATTTTTTCTTTATGGGATTTTTGAAAATTCTATGTCTAATAACTTTGGCGTTTGTGGACGGAATTGGCTGAAATTTTCAGGAAAATGGAACATTTTGTTTCTGAGCAGCCCCTGACAATTTGGGGGGGTTTCATCAAGGGGGGGCTGAGAAAAAAGGGGGGTCCCAAAACGCGTTTTTCCCATGTTAATTTCCATAGGGCGGTTGGCCTCACTTTTAGCTCGAACGGCTGAATGGATTTGCACGAAACTTGGCAAAATTGTAGGGACTGTTAGCCCGATGTGCCTTTGCTAGGTCTCAATATATGTGCTCCAGTGGATTTTGAGTAATTTAGGTTCAAAAAAAGATATATATCTGGGCGGAGCCTAACCACACATCTGATCTGATTGGCTGTCAGCACTTCATCCAAGAAGTGTTGGCAGCCATCTTGGGACCAATATACATGATAGCACCTCATTAAAAAGCATTGTAGTTAATAGAGGGTTTTAGGACTTTAGTTACATTATAAATCATTTGTTGATGGTACCATACTCGTTTTTGGAATTGTGGTGGGTTCTAAGGTGATTTTACCATGTGAAAAAACCTTCTGCTGTGATATCATGAATATTGTTTGAAAGAAAACTAATATCTCATGATTTTCCCACAGTGGTTTGGAAGGGGATCTATAAGCTAAACTGAAAGCATATTTTCTGTAAATTCACATTATCTTTCTCAGTCATGTGAAAATGAAGTCTGACATTCTCAGTAAAACATGTACATCCAACAAGGACAGAGACTGTCAGTTGATTCCTTTGTGTTCTACTGCAGCCTCCTAGAGTGTTCTAAAGAACAACTAGAGCGCTAACAGTCCTACTTATTACAAAGGTATGGCACACCTGAAGCCATCTTGATTGGAATAAAGTGGTAACTCTTAAAACATTTAATTTAAAAAGAAACAACATGAGAGGGTATATTTTGCCATAGAAAGTATGATTAGTGCTGCAGAATGAAAAATTAGGGCACATTTTGAGTGACTTCTCAAATCCTTTTCTATTTCATTAAAACATTCTGACATGCAGTCTCCCAAAATTGCCACCAGAGACAAAAGAGCCCAAATGTAGCCCAAATATCACCCAGATGTAGCCCAAGTATAGCCCAATGACAGAATGTCCCAGAGCGTTCTAAAGAACAACTAGAGCGCTAACAGTCCTACTTATTACAAAGGTATGGCACACCTGAAGCCATCTTGATTGGAATAAAGTGGTAACTCTTAAAACATTTAATTTAAAAAGGAACAAAATGAGGGGGTATACTTTGCCATATGAATTATGATTAGTGCTGCAGAAAGAAAAATTAGGGCACATTTTGAGTGACTTCTCAAACCCTCTTCAATTTCATTAAAAAATTCTGACATACAGTCTCCCAAGATGGCCACCAGAGACAAAAGAGCCTAAATGTAGCCCAAATATCACCCAGATGTACCCCAAGTATAGCCCAATAACAGAATGTCCCAGAGTGTTCTAAAGAACAACTAGAGCGCTAACAGTCTTACTTATGACAAAAGTATGGCACACCAGAAGCCATCTTGATTGGAATGAAGTGGTAAGTCTGAAAACACTCAATTTAAAAAGGAACAACATGAGGGGGTTAATTTTGCCATAGAAAGTATGATTAGTGCTTCAGAAAGAAAAATTAGGGATCATTTTGAGTGACTTCTCAAATCCTCTTCTATTTCATTACAAAAATTCTGACATGCAGACTGAAACATGCACTTTGAATACCAGCAGCAGACGTCCCTGGTGAGCAGTAGCTTTACTACAGTGATCTAATGTGCAACTAGAGTGCTAACATTCAGAATTTATGGCAAATGTGTGACACATCTGAATGCCTTCTTGATGGAACCAAAGTAAACAAGCATTGAAAATGCAATAGATCTCGCCCTCGTTTAAGTTAAAGCCATTCTGTTTGTAATGAGGTGGCTTTTTAGCTTTGCTTTTATTAGTGTTTTTTCAACTTTCATGTAAATAACATGCATCTGTATGCATATAAGTATATGTATGCATGCATTTATGTTTGTATTTATATAGATATACAGATGATATATGTTTATATATGTATGTATATATATATATATTCACTGAAAAAACCATAGGCTATAGACCCTATATAGTTAGGAATTAGCATTTACAAAACCTTGAAAATTCACTGAAAAAACCATAGGTTATAGACCATATGTAGTTAGGAATTAGCATTTACAAAACCTTGAAAATTCACTGAAAAAACCATAGGTTATAGACCATATATAGTTAGGAATTCGCATTTACAAAACCTTATTTTACTCACACAAAACCATTGAAATTCCATATATAGTTAGTTGCACTAACTATATATCGCGCACCCGCAATCCACTGCTGATGATGTCACATATTACATCATTCATGACATGGTCAGTGACATCACTGATGACATCACTGATGACATCTCAAATGACATCACTGATGACATCACTGATGACAACATCCAGTGACTGTATGTTTCTGTAAAGTTAAAATATATCTTACATATTGAAGAATGAGTGGATGTATAAGTGTCTGGATGAAGGATTTAGTAGGTGCATGACTGACTGTATGATTGAGTGATTAAATGTGTCTCACTGAGTGCATGGGTTAGTGACTAAACTGTCTTAATTTGTGCATCATTATGTCTGTTGTTCTGTAAACTGTTGCATGTGTTGATAAGTAGCTATATGAGTAACTATATGGGTTATGGATTGGTTGCCCAAGTATTTGTATGGGAGACTGAGTGTGTGTGTGGGTGGCTGGGAGGTGTATGACTCTGTGCATAGATGTGTGAGCAGTTGATTCACTAGATGTATGGTTTCAAAAGTGCATGTGGAAACAGCTGTATGGGCGGTTGACTGTGTGCATGAGTGTATTGGTGAGTGAATGGATATCTCAGTGCTACATGTCAAAGTAAGTACATATGTAAAACACAGTACATGTGAGAGTTGACATATATAAATAATTGTGCATAAGAGCCAGTGAATGTGTGAGTGGCTGTATGGATCATTGTGAACTTGTATCAGGGATTGTATAAGAGAGTAAATATGTGTTAGTATATGTTTGAATAAGTAAAGTTTGTATAACTGTATAGTTGAGGAAATGGAGGTGTGATTGATTCTTTGCATGACTGACTAGGTGTGTGAGTAACTCCATGGATGAGTGACAGTCTGTGAGTGTCTGTTTACACTGATTGTATCTAAGGTTATATTAGAGTCTGAAGAGGTTCATCGTATTATCACATGAATGATATCATCAGTGATGTGATCAGTAATGTCAAATGAGATGTCATCAGTGATGTCATCAGTGATGTCATTTGAGATGTCATCAGTGATGTCATTTGAGATGTCATCAGTGATGTCACTGACCATGTCATGAATGATGTAATATGTGACATCATCAGCAGTGGATTGCGGGTGCGCGATATATAGTTAGTGCAACTAACTATATATGGAATATATATATATATATATATATATATATATATATTCACACAACATCCTCCGAGCAAGGAGCCCCCAACCCTTCAGGGCGGCCTCTTAAAACAATGGGCACGGAGAAGCCCATCAATCACAAGAAAAGAACACAGAGGCCCAGTTCCGGATTCGTGGCAGTTTAATTTGAAAGACCAGCAGCACAGATTACTCCATTTTCCCTACGCGTTTCGGCGCTCCTGCGCCTTGGTCACGAGTGGAGATATGCAAAGTGCTTACGTGCATGCTTTTAAAACAACATTTGGTCACGTGACTGATTGATCATACAACTCCCATAATGCAGTAAATAAGTCAAAATATATTCGGAAGTCCGTATTTCAAACATAGTGCTTACTTACAATGTCTTTACTGCACTGGCATTTGATTTTAAGTCCAAATGGAAGATCAGCACGTGAAAGCTCCTCTAGGCTTAATGCTGGCGTAGTGCATGAAATTCTACGAGTGTCCTCCAAACCTGCCTCTTCTCCGGACCGATCAGCACAGGATGTTATCCTTGCCAAATCCCTTCCATGCGCACACACGTTTGCTTTCATTAGCCATCCATTGGTAGGTGTGCATGCACGAGTGGGTCATGCTCCTTATTTAAAGTCCACACAACATCCTCCGAGCAAGGAGCCCCCAACCCTTCAGGGCGGCCTCTTAAAACAATGGGCACGGAGAAGCCCATCAATCACAAGAAAAGAACACAGAGGCCCAGTTCCGGATTCGTGGCAGTTTAATTTGAAAGACCAGCAGCACAGATTACTCCATTTTCCCTACGCGTTTCGGCGCTCCTGCGCCTTGGTCACGAGTGGAGATATGCAAAGTGCTTACGTGCATGCTTTTAAAACAACATTTGGTCACGTGACTGATTGATCATACAACTCCCATAATGCAGTAAATAAGTCAAAATATATTCGGAAGTCCGTATTTCAAACATAGTGCTTACTTACAATGTCTTTACTGCACTGGCATTTGATTTTAAGTCCAAATGGAAGATCAGCACGTGAAAGCTCCTCTAGGCTTAATGCTGGCGTAGTGCATGAAATTCTACGAGTGTCCTCCAAACCTGCCTCTTCTCCGGACCGATCAGCACAGGATGTTATCCTTGCCAAATCCCTTCCATGCGCACACACGTTTGCTTTCATTAGCCATCCATTGGTAGGTGTGCATGCACGAGTGGGTCATGCTCCTTATTTAAAGTCCACACAACATCCTCCAAGCAAGGAGCCCCCAACCCTTCAGGGCGGCCTCTTAAAACAATGGGCACGGAGAAGCCCATCAATCACAAGAAAAGAACACAGAGGCCCAGTTCCGGATTCGTGGCAGTTTAATTTGAAAGACCAGAAGCACAGATTACTCCATTTTCCCTACGCGTTTCGGCGCTCCTGCGCCTTGAATGGTTACTGCAGCTTCCTGGTCCTGTGTTGGAGCCTGCTGCCTGGAGAAAAGAAGACCCGAGCAAGGAGGATGTCGCGCCAGTATTGAAGGCTTGGGACCATGTGACCGGACCGGCACTACAAATCACAGTGTGTTAAATGACCATGTCATGTGATCAAGGGCTCCAGGGCCCGAAACGCGTCATGGCAACCATGAGGGTGCACAGGGTGAAATAAAGACGCTTTAAAACAACCTCATCGGGTCCGTCTTCGTTATTTGGCTTTTACTGAATATCGAAGTTCCAGTCATATATATATATATATATATATATATATATATATATATATATATATATATATATATATATATATATATATATATTTGCACAACAATAGCCGAACTGTGGCCCAAGGTCCCCAGGAAGAAACAGACGACCAAACGAATCCAGTATGAGGCAAGTAGGATTTTTAATAAGGCAAACTCAGCAGCAAAAGCGAACTGACACGTTTCGGGCAGATGCCCTTGATCACAGTCAAATGTTTACCCATCATGCCTGAATTTTTAAAGTGCTAGTGCACACCATGTGATTACATTAAACATGGAAAAACTACTACTACGTTTCAAAGGCACATCAGAGAATACAGGTGGGCGATAGCCAATTTCAATATTTTATTTCACCCGAACGCAAATCAATAACTGAATAAATTCATATATGTTGGCAAGAATGTTTCTGCATGACTGCTTAAATATGGTTAACACAGTATTGTATTGTTAATAGACATCTGATGAAAACTAATCAAAGTTTGTAAACATTAAATTCAGTACACACAGACAAATTGGTTGAAAAGTATAATATAAATACTTAAAAACACTTTATATACAATGTCAATTATTGTTCTAAAAACTTGTCCTATATTAATGTGCAAACCTACGCAATGTAAACATTACCTTATGTACAAAAGACGCCAATAAATACTGTACTTTAAAAACCATATATACTATTTACAAACTTGCGGGACATCTAAAATGGATGCAACCCATACTGATAATGATGCTACGGGGACATCTGATAATGATGGCAACCCCTCTGATCTCAGATGTAAAGCCTACGTCTGGTAACAATCTCCATGCAACTATAAGTGCCCCTAACACCTGTACTAATGAGTGAAAATACATGATGTAGACTAGTAAATAAATTCCCATCTACATTCTCTTCAGGTCAAAATGAAAAATAAAGGTGAGTGACGGAAAAAATAAAAATTAAACAGCAAAGGAAATAACCTTTGGGCGAGGAAAACAGATGTAATGCTATAAGAGCGGTCTTCAACAGATAGTACTAAATCAATTCAGTGGGTAAGGGTAGGGTGCAGAGACTGTATACTGTTCATGTAGATTAAGTAATACAGCCTTATAGGAAATGATACAAATCTTCTGTGGTGTTAAGGCCATTTGGCACCTTAGTGTCAAGTTCAAGTATCATTTTGGACTCGAGTTGACGCAGCATCTTATCTCTGTCCCCTCCCCTACGTGGTTGGGGGACAGATGTCAACACAAAGTAGCTGAGACACTCCAAGTGGTTGTTGTGGTGCACACTTCTGAAGTGTCTCGCCACTGGGTAAGAGTTGTCACTGTTTACAATTGCTCGAAGATGCTGTAATATTCTGGCGTGCATCGCAAGCCGAGTACTCCCAACGTACCTCAAGCAGCAAGTACACGCCAGGACATAAACAGCATATTCTGTCCTGCAATTGTAATTACCCTTAATCTGTAATGGCACTGGACTGAATGGGGTCATATAGGTGCTGGTGTTAACACCAAATTTGCACGCTCGGCAACTTGAGCATTTGAAAAATCCTCGACGTTGCGGAAACCAGGATTTTTGCTTAAGTAGTTCAGGGAATGAATTGGTTACATGGTTACGTAAAGAAGGTCCTCTCCTGAATGTGATTTTGGGATTGTCAGGGAGTTCGGCCGCTAAGACACCATCAGTTTGAAGGACAGGCCAACTTTTCGTTAGAATAGATCTTATCTTTCTATTTTGGCAACTGTACGGTGTTATAAATCTAATGGCTGAACTTTCAGGGTCTTCACTGATCACAGTGGTTTCACTTTTCTGCTCTAATAGAGAGTCTCTGGATCTTTGTTTCACTTTATTGACTGCCCTTTTGAGAGTATCATCATGGTACCCTCTTGCTTTAAATCTAGTGAGGGCTTCCATTGTACATTTATCCAATTCTTCGCACTACTGCAAATTTTTTTGAGGCGGAGCAGTTCCCCATGGGGGATATTTTCAATTGTATGGTGCGGGTGAGCACTACTGGCGTGCAAGGTGGAATTGCCCGCGGTGGCCTTTCTATGGAGGGTGGTTGCCAAATATTTATATACCATCCAACCCTCTTTGTACTACAAAAAGGCACTCCGACTCTGGCTGGACTGCTGCATTTCATTTATTCGCTGCACAGCACGAAGGCAAGAGGCAACCTTTTCCCAACGTTTCTGCTTTTGCAAGCCTTGATCACGGGAGGAGTCTCTGATTTTCTCTGATTTTCGAATGACCCACGTGATTCCTTTTAACCCCTTCGATGCTCATGACGAGCTCAGCTCGTCATGAGGCACAGTTGAGCTGTGCTTATGACGAGCTGAGCTCATCATGAATAGAGGAATTCATAAAATGTTAGCACAGGAGGGGAAAACCATTAGCAGCCAAGGTGTTAAAGACTGCAGGCCGTATTCTTTTGCAGAGGGCGCAGGGGTGAAATTTGACTTTATACTAAAAGAAGCGCTTCAGTGTGAGGGCAAATCTTCCTCTTTTCTTGTCAATCCCCCAGCGCTAAAATGCAGTCAGCCTTATTGCACTGTTCATTTTTCATGTAACCACTCACTTAAAACAAAAGCACCAGCTCGCAGCATCGGGAAATCCTTCCCTGCGCTCCAAACTCGTCACACACTTTAACCGTTTTCACAGGGGGCAAGCAGGTCCGGTTCTAACACAAAATGTCCCACCACAGATTGCCTCGCAAATTGAACCGGAACCATGAAGGGCGGCCAGTGTGGCTGGTGCAGGGCTTCCAGTAACAAATACTATCTAACCCTCCTTGTATTACAAGGAGGGTTGAATGGTATTTGTTACTGGAAGCCCCGCACCAGCCACACCGGCTGTCCTTCATGGTCCCGGTTCAATTTGCGAGGCAATCTGTGGTGGGATATATATTTATATATCCAAAGTCGCCTCAATCCACTCAACTCAGCGCCACACAAGGCCAAGAAAACACAGCACAGCCAAGCACCAAAACCAATGCTTTGTAAGTTTAGATTTTTAAATTTTTTCATTTTCTCATCATCATAGGTGCGGACATGAGACCAACGCGTTCAGCCGTAGGCTTGAACAGGGTCATAGAGTTTTCAAAGTGCACAATGCTTTAACAGGGAAACACTGTTTAAAAACACACACAGCCATTAAAAACAATGCTTTCCAGATAAAAAAAATGGCATACTTTTTCCACCATATTCAGATCTGTTTAGTTTTTTTGTTTTACACAATATCAGGCTAATGTTAGATCATTTTTAATTTTGGTAAAGTACCTTTATATCTTCTTTAGCTCTGTTTTATTGCGCATAAGGTACTAATTCCTACCTAAATTCAGGGCATAGTATCGATTCGATTCGATTCAAAATCTTTATTCGGATTACAAGAAATCCATAAAAGCACATTTTAAAATACAATTCAACATATTTACAATTACAGTAAATGTAATAAATGTTATAAAGTGCATATCAGTACAATTACAAAGTAACATATTTCCATTGTATAAAGTGCAAAGGAGGTCAACAATCATGAAGAGTGCAAATAAATCAGGGACATTCCATAGTTTTGCGTACGTTAAAAATAACTTTTAAGAAAGTGCTTGTGCGGAATATAAGTTCATCATCCTCTGATTTTAGGAGCATTAAATAGGACTGATTCAAGGAGAGCGGTCTATGTTTTTTAAAATATGGGGCTAAAAACCATTTAATATATTTCATATAAAACTTACAAATAAAAAAGAAATGTAAGTCATTTTGTTTACTGATTCCATCGCAAGGACACAGAATATTTCCAGCTGTGCTGTGTCCCAGAGGGAAACAGAGTGAAAACGTAATCGTTCCAGCTCTCATTCTGAAGAGTAAGGATCTTTCCCAATTACACATTGGCAGTATCAAATACAATGGAAGTTGTTGAATAAATAAGCCATTGTTGGTATAGGACACAACAGTTTGTTTCCGCATCTCATCTGACAGTCTTTTTTCATTATAGGTGGCATATAATTCACATTGGACTTCCTTTTTAGGTCTCGCTATTCGATGCGCATGCGCATTGAGCTTGCGAGACTATGGGGGCTTAAACAGACTTTAACGAACTTGCAAGGAATCGTGGCGATTCCTTGCAGTGTCCGTGAAATTCAAGCTCAATGCGCATGCGCATTGAGCCTGAAAGCGCGTGCACATGCCCCCAGCTGTATTTTCCCTCAGGCGCACTCCTGCCACACCCCCGCTCCGCCCCCTCCCCTGCCCGCCGTGTCGCATTTCTCCTCCCCCCTCCCCTTCTCTGCCTTCCCTCCGTCTTGTCTCTTCACTTCGCCGTGCCTCCCCTACTCTCCTCCCCCCTCCTCCTCCTACTCTCCTCCCCCCTCCTCCTCCTACTCTCCTCCCCACTCTCTCTCTCCCAGCGCAACCTTTAAAATTCATTATTTTGGTTCGTCACGCTGATACCAAGGAACTTGCTATTTGCGAGGGTCCTTTTTTTTTTTTTTGTGGAGGTTCATGAAGATAACTTTTAAGTGGCCCCTCGCGTGCTTACCACTCCTGGGCCGAATTATATGGGTAGGCGACTGAAGAATATTACTTCCTTTTTATATACGCATTTTGTGCTTATTGGAAATTGTGGGAAATTAACTTTTGGCATGTTCCTTGGTGTTGACTGCTCTAGAAGTAGGACCTGGGACTGATATGCTTGTAATAGCTTTGCACAGTAAATTCGTTTAACTCCATTAATTAAAGGCACACCGTACCAGAAAATGTATTGATTCAAACCACGAATGAGTTTTCTTTTGGATTATGCAATTCATCTATTTGGAAGCATTCGCTTTGTATTCATTTAGGTTTGTGCGTTGCATGGGTACCTTTTGTATGGGTCTCGATCACTAGTGTACGAAAGCCAGTACTTCCCTCTCTGTAGCACTCCTCTCCCCGCTCCGCCCCCTCCCCTGCCCGCCGTGTCGCATTTCTCCTCCCCCTTCCCCTTCTCTGCCTTCCCCCTCCGTCTTCCCCCTCCGTCTTGTTTACCATGGGCGCCCGCTTCACGGCCGCCATGCACATAAGTGAAACATACAGGGGCACCATTTTAGTGCGCCCCCAGCGTTTATCATTTAAAAAGAATTTACAGCCATGGCACCCATTGCCACCTGGTAGGTCACGCAGTGTGACATGCATCAGGGGCCCAGTGTAGCCCAAATAGCTGCTACTCGCCGTTCATCTGCTCCGTTCTGCGATGGTGCTTTGGCCCTGAATGTAGCAACGGAAGCATGAGGCTCGGGCAGAGCTGCTCTCCTCGGCCACTACCATCAACGGGCACAACAGTCACCCGAAAGCAGCAGCATAAGCAGAAGGCTTGACCCTGCTTTGGTCAACATACATTTGTTTGATATAACCACAACACCCGTTTTACTCAGGCCGGGTGCTGCAGCGCGACATATCAGGGGCCCAGCGTAGCCCATAGCTTCTGCACGCTGTTAATGTGCTCCTTTCGGTGATGATGCTTTGGACCTGAAAGCAGCAATAGAAGTGGGAGGCTCGGGCGGAGCTGCTCTCCTCTGCCCTCGCCATCAAAGGGCACAGAAGTCACCCGAAAGCAGAAGCAGAAGGCTTGGACTGAGCTGTTATCTGTAGCAACTGCCATTGATGATCAGAGCAGTCACCCAAAGCGCCGTGTCCAGAGCAGGTAAGGGACCCATGGGTTCGGGGAGCCATCCTGAGTGTTTGTCTGTACCTAACCCTTGCATCATCTCACCCTCACACCATCTCACCCTCACTCACCCTCACACCCTCTCACACCCTCACCCCATCACCCTCACACCTCCTCACCCTCACACCTCCTCACCCTCATCCCCCTCAATCCCACACACCCTCACCCACACTCACACACCCTCACTCATCCTCACCCCCTCATCCTCACACACCCTCACTCACCCTCACACCCCCTCACAACCCTCTCACCCTCATTCAGCCTCACACCCCCTCACCCTCACACACCCTCACACACCCTCACCCACCCTCACCCTCGCACCCTCTCACCATCACACCCTCTCCCTCACACACCCTTACCCTCATCCCCTTACCCTCACACACACTCAGTCACCCTCTCACCCTCACCCTCACACCCCCTAACCCTCACCCTCACCACCTCACACACCCTCACTCACCCTCACACACCCTCACACACCCTCAAACACCCTCACTCACCCTCAAACACCCTCACTCACCCTCACACACCCTCACCCTCACACACCCTCACACACCCACTCACCCTCACACCACTCAGTGCTACAACACATATTGTGTTGCAATAGGTGTCACATTTGCGAAAGATAAAACTATTGGCATTGTAAATAACAAAGCTATTAATTTTGCAATTTTCAAAACAAGCACATAAATGAAAAATGTGTCCTTTACAATACCAATAGCTCAAACTTTCCTAATGCGAGACCTATTGCATTGCTGTGCTTCTCTCCCCTGCTGCACTCTCCTGCTCTCTAGAGATGTGGCCTAACAACCAGAGCTGCCATCTATGTCACGTAAATACAAAACATGTTGCATTCCAAATGCTATAGGTGTCACATTCGCGAAAGTTATAACTATTGGCATTGTAAATGACAAAGCTATCAATTTAGCTATTTTAAAAACCAACAAATAAATAAAATATTTGTCATTTACAAGACCAATAGCTCCAACTTTTCTAATGCGAGACCTATTGCATTTCCAATGCTTGTTATCATTACTCTTAATGTGAGATGGATTATCAAAGAGATCACCTCTGCCTATGCTAGACAAACTTTCCTGTATAGCACGAAGCCATGGGATCCTGTTCCATTTATCGCAGGCTAAGCACTCCCTCAGGATATCCTGTGTTAAACTAGTATAGTCATTTGTCCAAATAGCCAACCAAAATAGTGCGGGCCTCGCAGCAATAAAATCACGGATATACGGTATATTCAACTCTGAGTGACAAATGTACCCCAATCAGTAGTTTCCTACAGAGCCGATTCTCTTCTCTTTGTAATGTAGGGTTTTTTACTAACCCCCAGATTTTGGCGCCGTAGGTTGCCACAGGAGTACATTGTAGCCTGTATATCTTTAGGATTGCCTTAGTTGCTCCAATTTTCCTCGGTCTGGGAAAGGATAGGATTGAGTTTATAGCCTTTGAGAACTTGCCTGTGGCGTGGGCAATGTGCCCACTCCACAGGCCGTTCGCAGCAAAGACTATACCTAAGTATGGGAAAGTTTTAGTTGAGAGCAACTTATCAGCTCCTATTGTGATAGAATTTAGTTGCCTGGCACCCGGCCCACAGGACATAATAAATGATTTTTTTAAATTTACTTTAAGATCCAAGTTCCCCATATAGGAAGAAAAATCCCTGACTAATGCGCGTAGGGCATTAGGTGTTAATCCCATGAGCACAGCGTCATCCGCATACAAAAGACAGGGTAGTAAGCCTCCTTTAATTTTGGGAACATCTGAGGTAGCCCTCTTCAGGGAGTTGCTCAGGCCATTTATATAGATAATAAATAACAGGGGTGCTAAAACGCACCCCTGTCTCACACCTCTTTCAACATTAATTGGTCCGGAAACTGTACCCTCCATGTCAATCCGTACTTGCGCCTTTGCATCTTTGTGCAGGTAGGCGAGGAAGTGTACCAGGGGGGCATCTAGGCCGTAGGACAAAAGAGTCTACCACAATTTTGACCTATTTACCAGGTCAAATGCGGACGATAAATCCATAAATGCAAGGTAGATGGGCGATGCCTTGGCTATGTTGTATTTACTTATTAAAAGATTTAGATCTAGGCATTGTTCGATAGTCCCAACCTTACATCTAAAATCCATTTGACAACGGTCTAGTACCCCCATTTCCTCAGCCCAGTCATTAACCGCCATATTCATGAAAATCGGCATTTGCGATTCTGTAATAGCGAAAAAAAGCGAATCGCTATTCAGAAATCGCAAATCCGAATTCATGAAGAATTGCGATAAAAAAAAGCGATTCGCACGCGATCGTAAATTCCGTTAGCGATGACTGATAATCGCAGAAAAATCGCTATTTTCGGCTACCCGCGCCAGGATTGCGAACTCGCAAATAGCGATATCGCTATTTACGATATTGCTATTTGCGAGATCGCAAACTCGCGAGATCGGGAAAACGGGAAGTCGCATTTCGAGCCCAGTGATGACATCACAACCAGGAAGCTGCCGGTTCCCACCACCATTCTCCACAGTGAGGCTGACTGAGAGGGAGCAAGTTGGAGAGCTGCAGCTATTCAGGAGAGAACCACAGAACCACAACTCTGCTACAATGTCTGAGGAACCTGCACCTGGCATCAGCAGCTCGTCTGGGCGCAAAAGGAAATTAAAATTTTCGGAGCAGGAGCTAGAACACCTGATAGAGGGGGTGGTGGCAAACCATGAGAGACTGTTTGGAAAAGATTCCAGGAGGGTCCCTGAACAAGAGAAGCGCAGGATATGGCAGGGGATTGCCTCGACTGTGAACTCCGTGGGAGTGGCGGACAGGTCCCTCGAGGAGTTAAAGAAGCGCTGGTATGACCTCCGAGGCCGTGCCAAGGAGAAGGTGGCGGCGCGCCTTGGGGAGTCCTCGGGCACTGGAGGAGGAGGACCAACTGTCCCACCCAATACTGCCATGGAGGACCAGGTGAAGGACACCCTGGAGAAGGAGGCCTGTGTAGGATTTACACGACTAGACTCATCCCGCACCACCCAAGACACCCAAGGTAAGTGGCATGCGACTGCGACCCTGCCCCCTATGGATGTCCATGACCAAATAGGCTCCCCTAATGTCCCATAGGCATGCCATAGTTGCACATCAAGGAATGTCCTGAAGCATTGTGGGAGATGTAGTCTGGCCACAATGTTGTAGTACCACAATGCAGCCAGACAGGTCCCAAAGCACACAAAGCCACAGCCATTCAGGGAATGTCACCCAGCATGCATGTAGCAACTGCACGTCTGCCAGATACATGCAACTAATGATCCACCACTTACCCCCACAGGTGGCGAAAGCAGCGACAGCGAAAGGCTGCAAATCGATGAGGAGGTCCAGGAGGAGGAGGTGCCACCACCAACCCAGGCACCAGCCCCTGCCGCTGCATCAACACCAGCAGCAAGATCCACCTGCAGTGTCCCCCCTGCGACTGGTGCAGCACCCACAGCCGCTGCCAGGCCAGCCACCATTGTGCCTCCTGCTACCACTGCTCCACCTAGAGCCGCAGCCAGGGCAGTTACCATTGTGCCCCCTGCATCTTGTACACCAGCAACACCAGCAGTCACACCCCCTGCATCTGGCGCACCAGCAACACCTGCGGTCACACCCCCAGCAGCTGTCGCCACAACATCCGGGGCTGCGCCAGTTTCCACACAGCGGCCACCCACAGACTCAGGCCAGCAGGGCAGGCGTGGCAGGTCACGCCAGCACTCCACTCCAGCAAGCAGGCGGGCCAATGAACAGGGACTGGCGCGGCTCAGCGTTGAAAGACGCATGCTGCGGATACACCAGCGCCAGGCACAACAGCAAGGAGCTATCCAGCGGCAGCTCCATATGATAGGGCGCAATGTGGCCACAGTTGCAGGCCACATGGACGGCATGAGGGCAGCCATGGCAGGTGTGGGGGAACGATTAGACAACATGACTGCAGCCATGGCAGGTGTGGGTGAGGGAATGGCCCGCATGGCTGCAGCCATGGAGGCCAACACTGCTGCCATGTCGACACAGCGCAGTGCAGCACGCCGCCGCCACGGCCAACTTATGAGCCGGCTGGCCTCATACAGCAGGGCAAGTTATGTAGCAGCAAATGCTACTTCTCTGTTGGCGCGGCGCTCCCTGACCCAGCAGCACCAACTAGTACAGTGCAGTGAGGACATGACTAGGGTGCTGGAGCACCTCACCACGGCCGTCATTGCACTTCACCCTCCAGCAATACCATCCACTGTGGGGGGTGATGATGCTAGTGAGGGGGCGTCCAGCGTCAGCTCTCACTCTGTCTCACAGATCCCACCACACAGCCGCAGCACCAGGCCCACGCCAGGGCCTGAAGCCCCGGAGGAGGATGCCCCTCAGAGGCGCTTGGGCGCAACGCGCAGTAGGCGCACCTGAGAACTTCAGACTATCATTGGCACAGGCTGACGTTAAGCCTGCCATGTTGTGATACACAGCAGTATGCTGTAATACTGTTTGTTGTAGTTATTTGGACTGGAACCTTATTTTTATTTTTGTGAATTGAACAAATACATTTATTTTGCTACACACATTAGCGTTGTGTCATCATTACATTTTGCATGCATTGTTGATTTGTGGGGTGATGGAAGAGGTTGTACTAGAAACGGTTCACTGTGATGTGGTTGCGACGTCTGTGCCCTTCTGCTGGGTTCTCCCCATGTGCATGGCGCGCATGTGCAGGTGGCCGGTTGTCCCCCTCAGATTCACTGCCAGAGATGTCAACAGGTATCCGGCGCTTGGTTGCAATGTTATGTAGTATTGCGCAGATAGCCACAATGCGGCAGCACATTTCAGGACTGTAATACATGGCCCCACCTGTCTTGTGCAGTATGCGGAACCTGCTCTTGAGCAGGCCAAATGTCCTTTCTATGCAATTCCTTGTCTGTATGTGTGCAATATTGTAGCGCCGTTGCTGGGGTGTAGCAGGGTTGAGGTATGGGGTCAGGAGGTATTCACGGAGGGCGTAGCCACTGTCACCTGAATGAGAGGAGCAGATGGTGATTGCCTGTGCTGCGCTGTTACATCTTAGCAATGTGACATTTTCAACTAAGTGTACTTACCAAGTAGGTGTCCTTCCCCAAACTCTCCCCTGACCAGTCGTGTGTGGAGGCCGCTGTGCCGGAAAATGAAGGAGTCATGGGTACTCCCTGGGTACTGTGCGACAATGACAGTGATGTATGTCTTAGCATTGCAGACCATCTGGATGTTGAGGGAGTGGTAGGACTTTCTATTGCGGAACATATACTCCATGGCAGCTGGTGGGCAGATGGCGACGTGGGTACAGTCTATGCATCCAAGCACATGTGGAAAATGGGCTACATTGTAGAATTGTAGCTTGGTCATGTCCAATTCCTGTTGGCTGGCGGGGAATTTGATGTGACGGTGTAGCTGGGTGAGCATGGCGTCAACAAAAGTGTGGAGGCAGCGTGACATGGTGGGCTGGGATATCCCCCCAGCAGCCGCTACTATCCCCTGGAAACTCCCGGAGGCCAGGAGGTGCAGGCTACACAATACCTGCACATGTGTAGGCACCGCATTGGTACGGCTTGTTGGGTGCTGCATCAGGGGGTCAAGGTCCTGTATTAGCTGCATTATCATTTCCCCATTCAGCCTGTATTTAGCATATATCTGCTCTCTGGTTTGGCCCAGCAAGGTGACCCGCTGGCGGAATATCCTGTCCTGGATCCTGCGTCTCCTCCGTGCTAATCGCTCTAGCCTTCGACGCCTCACCACCATGTACATTCCTGGCATTGTGGGACTCCTAATGCTGCTGATGATGATGGTCCTTATGTGTGTTTGGTCAGGCCAGAACCTGTTGGTGATAGGACAACGGTTTTTTGAAAGTTTTTTTTTGCATGGCTTTTATGGTTACCACCTGCTTTGAGTTGTCCTTATTTTGCGCGGTGCAAATAGCGATTTTTGGGTTTTTCGCTAATAGCGATTTTTCTTGAATACCGATTGCGATTATATAGCGAATTCGCTATTATTTTCGCAGAATCCGTGGTGTGTCGCAATTTCCGATTCGCTAATGCTCACCTGCCGGGATTCTGCGAATATATTAGCGAATTCGCAATTCTGTGTTTGCGAATTCGCTATTTTGATGTTGAATGCCGATTACGGAAATTGCGCCCGCATTTGCATTTTCGCAGCGATTGCGGGCGCAATTTTACTTCATGAATCAGGCTGTAACTCTATTATACAATACCCTACCCAAGATCTTCAGTGTGTTGTCCAGGAGCGAAATGGGCCTGTAGTTTACAGGATCAGATCTTTCGCCCTTTTTATAAATGGGCACAATTATGCTTGTGGGCCAGGTTGCAGGTATTGGGACAAACGGTAGACTATTAAAAATGTTTATAAAAATTGGTCCCCAGAGTTCCGGCTTATACTTGATTATATCTATTGGGAAGCCATCAGGCCCAGGTGCCTTGTTACCAAGGCTCTGATTAATGGCCACGGTGACTTCCCCCAAGGTAATTTCTAAAGATTCCAGTGTTCCTGGGGCATAATCTCCTATGGCAGCTCCTGGGCTAGCATATATTTTGGAAAAATGCAATTCCCTGTTAAAGCATTGTGCACTTTGAAAACTCTATGACCCTGTTCAAGCCTACGGCTGAACGCGTTGGTCTCATGTCCGCACCTATGATGATGAGAAAATTAAAAAATTTAAAAATCTAAACTTACAAAGCATTGGTTATGGTGCTTGGCTGTGCTGTGTTTTTCTTGGCCATGTGTGGCGCTGAGTTGAGTGGATTGAGGCGACTTTGGATATATAAATATATATCCCACCACAGATTGCCTCGCAAATTGAACCGGGACCATGAAGGGCGGCCAGTGTGGCTGGTGCAGGGCTTCCAGTAACAAATACTATCCAACCCTCCTTGTATTACAATCAGATATTAAGATTTCAATCCACTACGACTATCCAGGAAACGGCATAAAGCAGAGTCAGCTTGAAAGCCAAACAGATGTTAACCATTGAAAGGCATGTCCACCAAGGCGGACTGAAAAGCCAGAGGTACTTAGACAGCCATGCCAGCGAAGAGCCACAGAAAGGGCTGTGGCACGTCTGACAGAATCTGAGCTATCCATGCCACAATTAATCAGCAAATGCCTTGCGGTCCCTTAACACAAATTACGGTTTGGGCAGCTTTTTCTCATATGCTGTGTGATTCAGTTTCGCTCCTTCTCCCCTCCGTCCATGATGACTCTCAGGACACTTTTTCTCAGCTGATCCAGGATTGATTAGCAATGCAATTATATCTACCTTTCAAGCTTCTTTCATTTTTGCTGTGACCTTCAGGCCATCTATATATAGCACCAGCAGTGAATTACAGTGCAGTTGCAAACCTTTTTAATCTTTGATCAGAAATTTTGCCTCTCCTTTTAGTGCTGTGGGGAGCTACACCAGACCATCTGAATGCAAAGGGATATTTGCTGTCCTACTGAAGCTGAATGGAGAAAAATACTTGACACAAATCAATAATTGTAAACTACTCTGCATCCGCAGCAATTTCAAACAAAATGACAGTAGTATTTGGCACCACAGGACACCATGGACTACAATATTATTCATTTTGCTCAGATCTTGTGCAATGAACAACCTTCCTTTTCAGTTTTTTTAGTGCCCATATTTGGATAATTGCAAGGGCTTCCTAGCACTTCTTTTAAAATGCCTTGCTCCATCATTTTATCAATGACAGGTGTTCTCCCTTTTTCTTAACTTAGGGGCCTATTTATGAGAGATCTGCGTTACTTTAGCACCAGGTAAAGTGGGATATGCGCATAAAAAAATAGGACTGTCCTATCTTTTTATTTGCGAAGACTCAACAGTCATAAATATACCACTCATAAAATTCACAGAAGTGTACATTTATCTTTGTGATTCGAGCGCACAAATTTATATTTATCCAGTTCAACAGGAGATCGACTACTACGGGGAGTCATTTTTGGAGGCTCTGCATCTGCCCAGCTGTTTGCACTCCATCAAGGATTGCCTTCTATGTTATAGACTGCTAGTGACACCCGCCTATGGTGAGTATGAGCTGAAAAATAATCACACATGCAATTTTGAGTTGTGAGTGACAGCAGATGCTGGCACAATGAACCAATGTTATATTGGGAGGTAGAGGGACTGAAATTTGGAAGCCCAGACTAAAGGGGAATGGGTAAAAAGGATTTTGGTTTTAGGTTTAAACCTATAATAAATGATAAAACCCCACCAAAAGGAAAATAGCCATCACCGGTGTAAACATATATACACTAAGAAAACACCCTTGTAACCACAAACTAAGTGCCATTCAAAGAAAGGACAAGATGAGTGAAAGAGACATTTTTATTTCTTCCTGAAGGGACCAATACAATGTAACTTTGTTATACATGGTAGCATCAAGAAAGACTGGGCTAACATTCTGCTTGAGTTTTACTGTTTAGGATGTCACTGGAACATTGTTTTTCAGTTTTGTGGTGTTTGGTCTAAAGATGCAGTGTTTAGAAGCATGCTTAAGGTCTTATTCAGTTATTTTATAAAATGTAGAGAATCTGGAAATATTAAAATCATATTTGATATTTTGTCTACATTTGATTTCAATGATAGGTAAAATGCCTGGTTTCATAAGATTCTTTCCTAATATGTACCATCACATTTACCCATCAGCACCCTTTTCTAGTGAGTCAGTATTGATTGTAAGTGAATTGCCAAACACCCTAAGCTTTAAACATTCAATGCAAGATGTAGTGACAGGTATTTGTGAAAATAATGCTGTCACCAAGCATCTAAGATAGGGGTGGAAACATGACATTAGACGTTTGGTAAATATGGAATGCAGTGTCACTGGGAATGCTGCAGAAAAAAGTTCCAACCAAGTTCAATAAAGATTGGAGTGATATTGTTTGTATTTGCAGTAAATCAGCTACGTATGTGAAAAAGTTATATGATGGTCTGTCAAAATCGATACCTGTGTGGAAGTGCTTCCCTATAAGAGATCCTTGTCATTAGCTAGATGGTATGCTGAAAGCATCTTTACATTCTTAATGAAGAATGCTATTGACGTTGTAGTCCATTCTGGTGCAGTAAAAATGGATTTGGACCTCATATTCCCTGTGCACACGCTATCTATACAGATGCACTATCAGTGCAGAAAGCAAGCAATAATTAAAATTTAAATTAAAATTCCATAAACACCGGAAAAACACTGTTTCTGTTGCTTTCAATAGCGTGAAAATTTGTAACCACTGATAACCACTGTTTTTTTAAGGTATTTAAAAAACTGAAAAAACCCCACCAGAATTTACCAAAAATAGCCCAGGTCGCAGCCGCGACCTGGGCTAATTGAATTTCCTGGACGTATTGCCGGTTCTGTGACCTCCTGCCTGGACCCTGATTGATGCCTTACATTGGACCCTGAAGTAATAGGACGCTGAGGCAGACATCGTGAGGCAGACATCGTGCAGATCACCGGGGAAGGGACTGCGAGACCCAGGGTGCTTAGCGCCTCGTCATCCAGCGCACCTGGTGTCTCTTCCCCGCCCCCAACTCCTACTTATTAACCTTTGTCTCTCGCGCTAGCGGGACGCGCGCGGGTCCAAGCCCGGGGCTAAGCCCGGGCAAAGGGCGGGCCGTTGTGTGGCCATTAGGTGGCTGTGGGAGGCTGGGCTGGGGCCCTTCTCTTTCTCTCCTACATTTCCATCTACCAGATCTGTGCCTTTCGTATAGATTGCTGTGTTGGTTGTTATCTTGATTCTAGTATTTTGCCTGGTAATAGTATCTTATTCTGTATTACTATTTGTATGAGTTGTACTGTTAGGTTAGGACTCTTTTTCTTCCTGCACTCTTTCCTCCTTGCTCCTCCCCCTGGAAGGGCCAAAGTGTTAAGTATTTCGAATTCCTGACTAGATATCCTTGTTTAGGATTCTGGTTTTCAATTTATTTGCAAACCTATATTAGTATGGATTTTGTTCTACCTAGCACCCCGGGGGGAAACTCTAACAAGGGCACCCTAGACAATTATTTTAAGAAATCCATTTCTGAAATAGATAGGGAAGAAGCATTAGCCGAGAGAAGGGTGGAGCGCCACCGTTCCATCGAAGGTTATAAAGCTAGACTCTCTTTGACATCAACTCCGCATACTTTAACATCTGGCTCAGGGGGGGGCCCTATAATTGAGGATTCCTTTGCCACTCAGGGTATTCTCGCACTTTTAAGGGACACCTCCCCTTTACCATCTTTACCTGGGGCCTCAAACAGCACTCCCATAACTTCTTCTTCACCACCCTGTAATTCTGGTGAAGGGCTGGAAGTTCCACCAGCCGCCCTTCACACAGCCAAAATGACCATTAGAAATCAATCTAGAAAAATAGAGGTCCCAAAAGCCCACGGTCCACCTCCTAACAAAAGAAGGAGGAAGGGGGGTTCACTCCAAAAAGGCAGAATTAGTCACTCCGACTTCGGCAAGGGGAAAGGGGGGAAGTTAGTTTCTGCCCCCAAACCAACAGTGGACATAAGATCTGAAACCACTCTAGTGACTCTACAGGAAATTCCTACATTAACTGGTACAGCTTCCTTAAGTGCCAATATGATGGACACACAGCCGACTGTCCCCACCTTGGAGCTTCTTGAGCATTTGCTTAGGACGTTCACCTCTCCAATCTTAGAAAGACTACTGGGTATTGAGCAGCGGCTGGGGAATTTGAAAGTGGCTATCCTCAACAAAGCGGAAAAACAGAAAGCTCCTCCTAATCCATCTTCAGCACTGGCTGGGGTTGGTCTATCTGCCATTCCAAAACCAACCCCAGCCCATGCGGCTGAAGCTGCATCCACTACCACTACATCGGATACATCTAAAAAGCCTAACACACCCACCAAAACAGTGAGTCACAATCTTCAAGGGGCCAAATCTTCTACTATTCCATCCCGACCAGCCATGCAAGCTGCTGGTGCTATCCCGAAGGGCGGAAACAGCTCGGCTGCAAGAACACTGCGGCCGGCCAGAGAGAGGGAGTCCCCAAATAGAGCTGAAAAACGTAGGGGGCGCCAGGTCGAACTTCCCCCGGAAGCAGTGCCCTATGTGGTGGTGCTCATGGGTGTTCCTACACTTGACCCAGATAAGCGAGAAGGTCCCCTACAGCTCAAAAATAAAACTATGCACTGGTTGACCCGGAATAGACCACTCCCAGGTAATATCAATGGGGAGATCGTGCATGTGCGCCGACTCCCCTGGCTGGGGGGGCGGGAGAAAGACATCGAGGGCGACCTGATTGTGGTTAACTTTAGAGATCCTGAAGCTGTTAGGCACATCCTGAGTTGGATGCCTGGGAATTTAGGCAAATCAATCATGCCATGTGACCTTGCTTACTTTTATCCAAGAGCCCTAGTGGCTCCTATGTCATGCCCCTGGCCACCCCCGGCCCAGCCGAGCATCCTAGGCCATAAATATAACAATCACTATATCCCCCTGATGCCTGGTTCCATGGCCCTAAAGAATGTATTTGGGTGGGAAACCATCCCACAAAGGGGTTATGGCAATAACTCCGGGAGGTTGGACCATGCTCTTGAAACAGGAGGGATGGAACATCTGCTCCCCTTCACACCCTTGGAAGTTAAAAACAGATTTGAAGCTTTTTCTGGAATGGACTCTTGCGATTGACGCTTGGGTGCTGTCCTAGTCTTCTTCCATCGCCGAGGGGGTTATGGGTTCAAGATGATAAATCTCCTACCACCTGCGAACATTTCCCTCCACAGTCTCCCTGTGATCTCCCTGGCCTGACTCCAATTCTCTTAGTTCCACCCAACCAGAGTCCAACACCTGCTTCCGGGACCTCTGTCTCGTATGTAAGCAATGATTGTGGTAATAAGGGGACACAGGGCCTCAAATCTAATACTCCATCTAAAGCCCTGAAGGTGTTGTCATGGAATGTCGCGGGCATTGCCAATAAACTACATACAGACGATTGGGACTCCCTAGTAACAAATAGTGACATTTGTCTCTTTCAAGAGACTTGGGCGAGGGAACCCACGTCTAAAATTGGTTATGCAATCTTTGAAATCAAGGCTACCTGGAGTGGTAAGGGGAGGCCCTCGGGTGGTTTGGGGGTGTGGGTAGCGAGTCATATTGGATGCACTGCGGAGAACATAGCCACGTCCTCACAGGACATACAGTGTGTCTTATTGAAGTGGCCTGGTGCCCCTAAATTGGCAATTATAAACGTCTATTCCCGCCCTGTTGGCCCAACTATGGAGTCCTCCACATTAGAAGATCTTTCGTCCTTCTTGGGTCAGTTACCGATTGATTACAAGGTGGTGATGGGTGGAGACTTTAACTGCCATTTTGAGCCTTTAGAGGGTCTGAGGGAAGGGGCTCTTACAGCGGAAGATGACTTTTGGGGTGTTCCGGTGTGCCAATCGCCCCATCCCAAATCTTGGACCCCACTCGCGGGTCAAATTATGTCCCTGACTCTCAACTTCGCGTTAAGAGCTTGCAATGGATGAACAACTTCAGACACCCCCTCAAAATGCACTTTTAACAGGAAGAACCACGAGTCGCGACTATACTAAATTTTTGTAGATATTAGTCTGTGGCCAAAGGTTGAGGATTTTAAAATAAGTGTGCGCACAGATAGCGACCACAATGCACGTTTACTCTTTTTGGTACATCCTCCAGCAAATCCCGGACCTCCACCCCCTGAGGACAGAAATGATTTGGGCAATCTGGTATTAACCTCTAACAGGCGTAGGGTGAGATGGGAGAAACTCTCAAATTCTGAAGAAAACATTAGGAAAATCTATGAGTTTGTGCTACCAAAACTCGAGGCCCTGGACGATTTAATTAACCAATCCAGTCCCCAGGATTTTGGTAAAAGTTTTTCTCTAATCCATGAAGACCTAGTGGGAGCTCTGGGCGAGGTTCTTTACCCGGAGGTGGTGAAGCTTAAGCAAAAGACCCGAACTTCCTCCTGGTATAACTCTGAATGCAGAAAGGCTAAGTCTGACCTAATCACAGCAGTCAAAGAAGGTGCAGCGCGGACCAGGGTGGCCGATCTTAGGCGCCAGTATAAGGGTATTATGGCTTGTGCAAGGTCAGATTGGGACTGGGACAGATGGCAGGATCTTTCAACTGCCCTTAGAACAAAGGACTCTAGAAGATTCTGGTTACTAGTTAATTCTGGCTCAGGAGAACCTAAAGCTGCAGTGGAGCCTAATATTGCAGCTTCCATATGGGAAGACCACTTTGGCAAACTATATGAAGACAGCTCTGAGGACACCAATGATGTGGTCGCAGCCCTCTTATCCCTCCCTGGAGACAGTTTGTAGTTTAGTCTGGGGGAAGTGGCCAGTGCAATAGACGGCCTAGCGTTGGGAAAAGCACCAGGTCTTGACAAATTACCAGGTGACCTCTTCAGGTCCCAACCAGAGATTTGGGCGCCATATTTTCACATCCTTTTTAATTCTATCGCACGAGGCATGGCGATCCCCTGTACTTGGCTGTGGGCAGAGATAGTCCCTATCTTCAAGAAGGGCTGTCCTCTCCTCCCAGCCAACTACAGGCTGATTAGCCTTATAGATGTGCCCCAAAAACGTTATTCTCGACTTATATTGGACCAACTCCTGGATTGGATGGAGGATAAAGATATCTTAAGCCCACTCCAGGCTGGCTTCAGGAAGAACACGTCCACCATGGACCAGATCTTCCGCCACGTCCTCCTCTACTGGAAATCGGTGAGGATTGAGGGAGGGAGGTTGTACATGGTGTTCGTGGACCTGAAGTCAGCATTTGACTTGGTACCACGAAAAAAACTCTGGGAGGTCTTAAAGGAGATGGGAGTTCCCACCCACCTCCTACAGGCCATAATAAGACTTCATGAGGGTAGTTTTGCTCAGGTACGGTGTGGGAGGGGCGGAGCCCTGTCAAAAAGGTTTCCTGTCTTAAGGGGGGTAAGGCAGGGATGCGTCCTGGCGCCTACATTGTTCTGCCTTTACGTTAATAACGTCTTAACACATTTAGTTAACGTTAGGGACAATGATGCCCCATTTTTGGCGGGCAGGAGGGTGCCGGCAATCATGTTTGCAGACGACACCCTCCTGCTCTCCAAATCCCCCATGGGAATACAGCGGATCCTGGACGGATTTGGTCTTTTCTGCAGACAGTACGGTCTCGAGATCAACACAGGGAAGACCAAATTTATGATTTTTAACCCCTCCCCTACAACAAGACCAAACCCTTCACTGAGCTCAACATCCCTGGAGAGGGTAAAAACATTCCAGTACCTGGGCGTAACTTTGCATGAGAACTTAGCCTGGGGACCGCAGATATCAAGTTCTCCAATAAGGCTGTCTCAACTGTCTGGGGCTATTTTAAAGGTTACAAACTCTTCTACCTATGAACCCATAGCTCCTGCAGTTGAAATGTACAAAACACAAGCCAAGTCGGCTGCACTATATGGCAGCGAGTTGTGGGGTTACCAAGCTGGAAATGAGCTGGTGTGTGTGGAAAATAATTTCTGAGACGCCTTTTGGCCCTCCCGCGTGCTACACCCCTGTTTCCCTTACGTTTAGACTTGGGTCTACCCTCTATAAGGGAGGACCTTGAACTAAAACCACTTAGATACTGGCACAGGCTCTGGTCAACAAATGAGCTGAAACACTATAGGCAAGATCTTGTTCATGTTATGAACCTAAACCATAGTGATAAAATTCCCTGGTTATCATTTGTAAAGCAAGAACTGTACCGGCTGGGCCTCGACGAGCTGTGGGAGGCCCCTGAAATAGGCTGTCAAAGGGTCCCCCGGAAAAGACTCGTAGAAGCTTATAAGGAACAAAGTCTTGCTTCTCATGTGCTTGCACCCCGCACTGGCATTTTAACCCAACGTTTTATGGATTCCAAAAATTCTTACCACTTCGAAAGTTTTATGGACATTATTTCCCCGACTCTGGCAAGAAAGCTATTTATTCAATGGGGGTTTGGCACCTTACCTATTAAATCCTTTACGGGCAATTGGGCCAAGGGGGGGGGGGACAAAATATGCCCCGGCTGCAATTCCTGTGATGAGGAGGAAATCCATGTTCTGTTTTTCTGCCCTTCCTACAAGACACCTAGGAAACATTGGCTTGTGCCTCTGTGTAGGAAAATGGGCATAAGGAACTTGGCGATCTCGTTCAGAATATTGAAAACTGATTCCTCCCCACACATTGTATTTGCAGTTGCAAAATTTCTTTTGGCCATGTGGCACATTAGGAGTAAGTTGCTGAAAGTAAGATCATTATAGGACTGTATTGTCAACTTTCCTTTCTGCCACTGTAACCTTTACCATCTACTGGCATGCTTCTCAATATACTATGTTCTTGTTAAATATTATGTGTACCTAATGTTAACAAATGCTTTTATGTATGTTTTTATGCATCTTTTATGGCCTAAACGGCCGAAATAAAGAATTTTTGGATTGGATTGGATTGGAAACTGAAAACAGGAAAGCCTAATTATAGTATATGATAATGGTAGAAACGTTTTGAGAAGTTCAGAGGGCTGAAGTCAGCAAAAATGGCCAGTAGCTAACAAAGGAGGGAGGGACAAAGGGCTGTGGGAAAAATAAAAGGGAAGTTCTGGATCAGAAGAAGGCACTGATAATCAAAGGATGAGGTCAGGTAAGTTGCAGATAGATGCCTTAGATGGCCTGCATGGGGATACTGAGTAAAAAAAGGCTGTGATTGCCAAATGAGTTAGAACTGAAAACTGAGCCCCTGACGGCGCGCGCACAGGGTATTGCTCAGCAAAAGTTTCTGGATCCAGCCTTACGCCTGGGAAATTCAAAGGTAAGAAATCTGCAGCTAGAAGTCTCTATCAGATTTTTCGTTTGAACTCACTACCCTAACACTTATTTTCTACCCTCACTAGGGGCCCCAAAAATCAGACTTCAGTGAGAGGGAATTAACAACTGTGGTGGATGAAATCAAGTTGAGTCCCAAATTTCTGGTACCCGAGTCCAGCATGCTCCTCATAGCACAAGATCCGAAAAGTGGGAGAGGACAGTCAACAGTCTGAACACCCCACGCACAAAGAACAACGTTAGAAAGAGGTGGAACAACCTCCGGAAGAAGGTTGAAGAAGGAAAAGATTGAGAATCCAATAAAGCCTAGAAGATACCAACTGTATGCAAAACTTAACAATTGTGGTATAAAAATGCAAACCCAGTAAGGCTATTGGATCCCATAGATCAGTTGATACAATATTCAAGCAAGTATTACAAGTGGGGTTTTTGTTCTGTATATTTTGTGTTACTGATATTACTGTACTGTATTGTATATGTTTCACGTTTAGATCCTTATATAACTTTCTTTTTAAATTCAGAATATGTTATTTATGTGTCTTTTTAACAAATTTTATTAGTATGAAATGTAATCTACTTTGTTGACACTGTATTTTTTCAAAAGAATTGTATGTTTTCAGAAGAATTGATTGATTTTTTCAGAAGTTTTAATACCAGATTTTCATTTTTAATAAAAGATTGTAAACATCATACTTTGGTTTCTGGTGTGTCCCCTGACAATAGGTCTATGGGTCCTGTGGACAAAAAAGAACATCTGTCCCCTGCACGCCGTAATCTCTAATACTATTCCAGGGATTTTCTCTAGACTCACAAAATAAATACCTCCCACACCCTAAACCATAAACCAGGAGGAAAAGGTGAAACCACCTCCACCATAAACCCAGAGAAGGGGGTCTTCACGTAAGGTCAGGATACCAGACAAGTAGAACTGGAGGACTCCATCACAAGAGGAGCAGAAAGGAAAAAGGGGGGAAATTAAAATACTCCCATGTTACAGGTCATTGAGTTAGGATATAAGTGAACTATAAACACCAAGAGTAGACCTAAAGGTCACTCGCAGAGCGGAGATGATGGGCTTGGTGTTAAGGAATCTGCGGCTAGAATATGTCTCTATCAGATACATTGTTACCGAAGGTAAGTAACTTGTTCATCTGATAGAGACATCTTGCCACAGATTCCTTAACTTGTGAATTCGATGCCAAAGCCATAATCTCTAGGTGGAGGGTCTGCAAACCAATCCCACAAGAGGACCGGCTGACCGAGATAAAATTGACCACACCTCAGTTTGAAAGGATAAGGAAGAGAGAGAGAGACTTCTTCTAACCACCACAAAAACGCAAACAAGGAATATGCACCAAGAGCAAGAAACATGTTTCCTCAGGCGTAGAGGTACTAAAGTACAGATGCCCGGTGTAACCCAACTTCAAGAAAGATAGGCATGGATCCAATTAAACGAAAGGCTCATTTGGCCCTACCAGAACGTGGATAGATGACCACTAGAAGAGGGAGAGAAGTCTGCAATGGGTATAATAGAGGAATGAGCCACCAGAATGACTAACCAGAGAATGGCATCTATCTTAGGTGAACGAATAGGTGAACGAAAGTGGCCACTAGAGGAGCCAAAATAAACCGCTAAGTGGAAAGACGAAACCAAGATATGAAGAAAAAGTGCAAATGGAATCCGTCCAAGCACAACAAATTGAATTAAGTCCCTACTGCCAGGTGGGAAAGAGATACTTCAATAACACAGGACACTGCCTCTGAGCTACAGTGCCTGGCCTCGAGAAAAGGATCAGGTAATCCTGGCAGGGAAAAACTGAGTCTGGGAAAAAAGGGAAGAAAATCCTACACAAAATCACCTGACAACAGACAGGGTTCCGTATGTGAACCCCAAGTACATTAACAATGGGGATGAAAGAACACACAAGGCTCCTGCCTTGATAAGAGGGAAAAGAAAAAGGGCCACCAGAAACAAACCCCCTTAACCCAAGCAGGATAAGACCCTAGAACAAGGAGACAGAACTATTTCTTCATTTGAGGTCTAACATGGAGAACATTTCATTTTCTGTCCATCTCTCCCTTTCCCCCCCACTATTTTAGTTTTTTTTTGGGTTTGAAACTAAAAAGGGTGGACACCGTGTGATCCAAAGACCTGCGTAACCAAACAGACCCAAAGGTATAAATGGACATATAAAAAACTGGACACTGTCTTAGCAATGCACCTATTCAGGTAATGCATGACGCAGTCTGAAAATATACGGCAACACTCAAGGCACACTGACAATGCCCCAAGTACCAACCAAAGAAGTGGAAAAAGGGAGGAAGGGGAAAGGGGGGGACCCCTTCAAGAACAGAATGGGGCCAGAGCACAAGACAACATTGCCTGCTAGAAGAATCTCCACAGGCGCGTACTTCCCAAGGGGAAAATATCATGAAAGAGTGCGCTTGTCCAAAAGCGCGAACCAATAGTTAGACCTAGACAATAAGAAGGTATGCCTGAGTATTCCACAATCAACTAACGGAATACCCAGAAGAAAGACTCCCACAGGACAGATGAGGGAGCAATCCCCATCGGACAGGTAACAATGGAATATAATACACATACAGAACATATGTTCATACAAGGACTGCTTAACAGCCGTGAAGCAAGGAGAGCCCATTTCGCAACAGCCAAGAAGCAAGGACAACAGGTCACGCAACGACTGTGAGGGAAAGATAGCAGGTCACGGAATAGCCATGGGGTGATGGGGAAAGGAAAACAGGAAAAACTATGTAGTTCTACAATCAAACGCTAACCAGACCGACCATGCTGAGCATCGGCAGCAGTGGTGACGGTCAATACCTGGGGCATCCCGGATATTCCCCAACATCAGAGGAATTTAAGCCCCTGGCTCAGGGAGGCCTGTACCACCAGAGGTTCTACAGACAAGCCTCTGACACTGACGCCGGTAGTGGGACTCAAACCCTTGCATTGGAGGAGCCTGTCAGACCAAAAGTACATTACAATGAGGGGACGTGGCTTCGCTGTGTAGCAGGATGGCGGCTGGCTGAGAGGGCTCTGCCGGCTGAGATATAATCCTGCATTTATCTAAACGCTGAGCAGCAATCTGAGTGTTCTCCTAGTCGGTAATGCATTCCTAACTGCCTACCGATGCTTTTGCTGTAATCCTGGAGCTCATACCATTCAGCGAGCAAACTGCACATTGTCGGTCGACTGGGCCTATGAGACCAATGAGACCGCGCTTAGGACACATTGGGTGGAGTCCAAAGGAGAAGAGAGGTGAGCGCACCCTTGGGACCCTACTGGAGTGCTGTCTGCACGCATGACCCCCCGGACGTTCTCATCATTGCGGGCTGCGGCGGGGGAATCCCAACTATGGTTGCCACCTTGGGACCGGGTGCAGGTGATCAGGAGGGTGGACTGGGTGGGGTGGGGACATACTGCAGGCCACAGCAATGTGGATCTGAGCAGCTGGACCTGGTGTTGTCTTGGCAGGGGGCTGTTGCTGAGAACAGGCCACAGACAGCACCAGGATACTACTACAGGGACCCCAGCCCTCCTGCTGAGATTCGCGGGAACCCGGTCTCCGCACCTGATGTGCGCAGTAAGTTTTGGGCCATATTGAAGACATGTTCTGGGGCTCTCACTACAGGTAGGATATAACTTTTTACGTGGCTGCTGCAGCACAACTGCCCTGGTCATACATTGGCCTGCACGTGTCCCTTGCTTGGAGGAGACTGAAAGGTGTGGCAGGCCCTGGGCACTCCTGGGTCCATCGGCAGCCCCTCTGAACCACTTCTCGGATTGACTGGTTGGCTAACCGTGCACCACACAGCTGCATCATGGGGAAAAATTACACCAAGCATTCTAAAGTGTCCTTTGAAAATAAGCGGTTAACTTGCCTGAAAGATATTCGGACCTAGAGAATGGCAATAGAAAGGACACAGAGATACAGGGCGACGAATACATGCTATCCTGCTGAAGGTTTAAAATAGCCTCAAAACCATTGACTACAAGCTTAATATCTTAACGTTCCGATTGGACCAGGTGAAGCAGCAGGTGGACGCTTATAAGTCATGGCTAGACCAACTTGAAAATCGAGCATCTCACACTAATGACTACCAGGTTGAATCCAAGCATCATCTGGTATGGATGGAAAAAGTTCTAAACATGATCAAAGCCAAGAATAAAGATTTGGAGGCCTGCTCAAGGCGGAACAATGTCCGCCTTACTGGTATCTCTGAGACTACAGCAATCTCCAAGATGGAAACCTTCATGGAGACACTTCTGCAAGATTTGTTCGGTCGGATCTTTCATCTGTGTTTATCATGGAACGTGCTTTCTGCTCCCTTGGTCCCAGGCTCTAGGGGGCACTGCACCAAGGCCCATTTTAGTATGCCTACTCAACTACCGGGACTCGATCCTGTGTCTGGCCAGGGAGCGAGGTGACATATGGCATCAAGGAAATAACATTTCATTTTACCCCAACATTACTCCATTGGTCCAAACAGCCTGCCGTGACCTTATACCTGTAAAACGTATTTTGCAGCAGTCAGAGGTGCCATACGCTCTCCTCTTTCCAGCTAAACAGAGAGTCACCTATGAAGGGAAGCCTTTCTACTTCACCAAGGCAAAATTAGCCTGTAAATTTGCAGAATATATCAGGGGACAGAAACGCTCTCCTGGGCCCTCCCGCGTCTCTGCAGGCGCTGTACTCAGTGATAATGAGTGAACATTTATTCAAATTCATAAATAACATTGGTTTCCGATACTTCATTGTCACTTTGAATTGTGAATGTAAAAATTTATGACGGTTTGAATTCGCATTGCTTTTGTTTGCATACGCTCTGCATTGCTAGTTCCAACTCTGTCACCATTGAATTGCCACCATTATGGACTTAGCTCGACCACCCCACCACTATGGCAGCACATTTTGCAGGAGTTCACTGGCCCACCAGGGAGAACTCCCATTTTCACTAAGTTCTGTGTAATTGTAAAGTTTATGGGGTTGCGGGTGGGGACGAGATCACAACCTAGCTGGAAGGTTGGTGTGGAAAGTGGGAGGGATGGGGAAGTTTGCAGTTCGTTCAGGGATAAGATCGGGGGACGTCCAGGCACTGATGTTAGCTCAGACATGTCATTATCATTCACTTCACATGCCAGGCCACGGAGACGACTACTATCTTTCCACAGGCATCACAGCAGCGCACACATGGGTGAATACGTATCTTGGACCACCAGATCGTGTTCAGTCCTCCAGCTGCCCGCGAGTCACAGTCATAAAAGTCTCGCTTACATGCCTCACTTGGAATAATACACCTAATCGATTCGTATTTGCTAGGACACATAATGGATATCTATTCCTACAAGAGGCACATCTTAGCAGTACATCAACCTTCAAATTACATAATTGCACTGGGGAGACCTTTACACAGTGGCGTACTCCAACTATGCTAGAGGTGTAGCCATATTGATATGCAGTGGGTTAGGCTTGTCTGCATCCCACTTGATGATTGACACTGATGACAGATATGTAATAGTGGGCAGCACACTGAGTGTAACACAGTTTACTATAGCTGTGGTTTATGGGCCCAATGTGGAGGATCCTGACGTTGTATGTACTATTTGGTCAAAGATTGCCTTACTAGGCAGCGACACCCTAATCTGGTTAGGCGATTTCAGTGCTATACTAGACAAATCTCTCAACCAATCAGCTCCTCTCGTTGGCTCCATCCCAGGGCGGGATCATGCTAAAATCCCTCACACAGGAACATAGTTTGGTTGACATTATGAGACAATGGCATCCAGTTGCAAGGGAAGGCACTTGCATTTCAACACACCTCAATGCATGGTCCAGAGTTGATTTTTGCCCTGCATCTGGTGATATGGCGACATGGGTGACTGATACTCGACATATGCCACGGACGCTTTCCCACCATGCCCCAGTCTTGCTCAGGTTGACACTACCTCAGTCGGTCCCTCAGGCAATCAGTTGGCGACTATCCCCATATGCCCTAATGGAAGCAGTCTTTAGAGAAGAAATCTGCAAAGAGATAGTAGAATACTTCTCGCTAAAGGAAAAGCCGGTATCTTCCCCTGCGGTGCTCAGGGAGGCCTTCAAAGTGATAGTTAGAGGGCATGCATTGCTAAGCAAGCTGGTGTATTGAAGGCCCTAAGACAGAACCTGTTGCAGTTAGAAAAAGCCATCCGTGATACCAAGTTGGAATATTACAGAACCAGCAGGCCTTAACATCTTGCTACCCTTAGGGAGAACATTTCAGAATTTGGGGACGAGGCTCATAGGGAGATCCATTTTTTAGGAAAATGTGCCATGGCTCGACGTTATGGGGAGGGGGACCGCCCCGGCCAAACCCTGGCCACCATCCTCAGACCTGTGAGAAAACTCAACATATATCACTGAGCTCCAACCCAGTGATGGTGTTGTGATCCCAAGCAGGTTTCCACTAACCTGTTCAGCCGGGTACAGCGGGAGCGATGAACGTAGCTACTTCTCCCTATCCCCATGCAATGGCACACCCTGTGAGTATGTAGCAAACTCCACAGAGAGTATCACCACCAGGGAAGGGAAAAAAGGGACAAAGGAAACAATAAAGTTGCAGCTGTTCAAATAATCTGGTAGGTATATTCGGATATCTGTGCGAAGTATAAACCTCCCTGATTTCTGGTGGTGGACCCTGCAGAGGGAGAAACAAGGAATCATTCATACATTCAAGACTTCTAATATATATATCAATGCACTATGTGTGTAGGTAACTTACAGTTTTACATAGCTGCATGAATTCCAAAGAAAACATTCAAAAGGAGGAAAAATAAAGCATAAAAGTAAAGAAGTGAAATTCCTGAAGTAGGTAAGGCACTCAGGAATCCGTAAGTCTAGTCACCATAAGATCCTCTGGCAATAGCGAACATATTCTCCTGGGTAACACAGTAGTAGGCAAAGTAAGTTAATACAAGCAATGTCGAGTGGAATATCACTGGTATTCAAATATGTATTCAATGACCAGCAAAAAGGAAGTCACTCACCTCATACAGATGCACACGAGTGAGACGGAAAAATATACCGGATACAAATGAAATAAAGAAGGAAAAAAAACAGTGCTACTGGCAAGTTCGTAGCAGTTGGACAAAACCAAAGGTAAAGTATTTGAATTCCTTGTTTGTTCCGATATTCGGTAGAGCCTCCGCTCTACAAAAGGTATCTGGCGCGTGCGGAAACACAATCAAGCTGAGAACAGTGTGCCTTACCGTGAGGCTGATGATCTTCGTAATTGCCGGCAATATTCAGAATGCTGGCCGCGCCCGCCTCAGATCCCAGCGCGTTCAATGCGCGATCGAGGCAGGGCCCTTTACTAGTCAGGAGGCTCACCCGAGCACGAATTTCCAGAGGCACAAAGACAGGTTCCAAAACAGGGGGAATACTTCTCAATCCAAGGCGAGTCAGTGGCTGCAAACAACACAGCTTACTCCTCAGGTCAGGTGACAAGCACCGGACTGTAGGTTAGGAGGAGTTAAGTATAGAAAAGAGAAAAGAGAGAAAGGACATCGCCCTTAAGCATTCTGGGCGATGTAGTATTTCGTTCATTCTCACACATTCCTCATTCGCGGGGTAATCCAGGGTGAAATGTGACAGAACCCCCTCTCCATGACCGACGTCTCAGCGGTCCACCAGGCTTCGTAGGGAAACGAGCATGGAAACGTCGCAGTAAAGCTGGGCAATGCAGATTGGCATGAGGCTCCCAAGAACGTTCCTCAGGGCCATACCCCTTCCAATCAATAAGATACAACACCCTCCCTCTCGCACACTTGGAATCAAGAATGGCCTGTACCACATATTCATCCTCACCCTCCACTACCACTGGGGATGGTTTAGAAGGCAACCTAGTGTGAAGGGGACAAGGTTTCAAAAGAGAAACATGATAAACTGGGTGAATGTGCTAGGAGGAGGGAAGAGTGAGTTTCATGGCCACAGGATTGATGATACTGTGAATGGGATACGGACCCACGAACTTAGGTTTCAGCCTAGAGTTACCCTTGAACCTCAAGTGCTTAGTGTCTAGCCACACCTTATCCCCCACCTTATACAAAGGTTCCGGTGTTCTTTTCTTGTCTGCATGGTGTTTGTCTCTAGCTCGGGATGTTTCTTAATGCTGTCTGGCTTCTCTCAATACTGCCTGAAGGTGTGTGTGATGCTCCTGTATAGTAGGAAGTGTGGAAGTAACTGGCTGCTCAAAGGGCATCATGTTCGGATGAAACCCTTTGAGATAATAGAAAGGAGAACATCCTAAGGAGGAATGGTCAGCGTTATTGTACGCGAATTCAGCTGTCCAGAGAAGCGTACTCCATTCCTCACAGTGCTGTAATGTGAAACATCTAAGGTACTGCTCCAATGTTTGGTTCAACCTTTCTGTTTTTCCATCTGTCTGGGGGTGACAGTTGGTTGACAATCTGGCATCAACTTTCATTGCTGTGCATAGCGCCCTCCAAAACCTAGAGGTGAACTGGGTTCCTCTATCAGTAATCAAAACAGAAGGGAGTCCGTGTAATCGTACCACCTGATGCAGGAATGTCATAACCAACTCTCCAGACGTAGGTAGTTTGGGTAACGCTACGAAATGTCCCATTTTAGTTAAGTGATCTATAATTGCGAAAATGGTGTCATAACCTAAACTAGGTGGCATTTCCACGATGAAGTCCTTAGAGACTGTATGCCAAGGTGCTGGAGGTACAGGTATGGGTCTCAATAAACCGCTAGAAGGTTGATGCCTGGACTATGAGCACAAACGGAACATTCCTTTACATAATCCTTTATATCTTTTCTCATGTTTTCCCACCAAAAGTATCTAGAAAGGGTGTACAAGGTTTTTTGTAGTCCCAAATGACCACCCAAAGGAGAATCATGCGTCCATTGTAATACTTTTTGTTGTAGAGACACATGAGAGACGTACAGTTTTTTATTGTGAAACAACAAGGCATCAGACTTGGTCCTGTACTGAGGGGCTCCATCCAACCATTCCTGCTCATCTATCTGATTGTAATGATTATTCACCTCCTCTAGAAAATCAACTGCTGGAGTTACAGCAGAGATTACCGATTGAAATGAGGCGTTTTGTAATATGAATGGAGTGTCTCCCGTTGGTACTTCGTTGGCTTCCACACCAAAGGGAGGCCGTGACAGGGCGTCCGCTTTACCATTTTGAGGTCCTGGCCTGAATTTGATCACAAAATCGAAGTCAGCGAAGAACAGTGACCAACGAAGCTGTCTCGGTGTTAAGGCTCTGGCGCTCTTCAGAAACAGTAGATTGTGATGGTCTGTGAATATTTCCACTGTATGTCTGGCCCCCATCAAATGATGCCTCCATTCCTCACATACTCTCTTTATCGCTAATAGTTCCTTGTCTGTGATACCGTAGTTAGTTTCACATGGCGATAACTTTTTGGAGAAGTAGGCAACGGGGTGCAGTTGGCCCGTGTCAGGATTCCGCTGAGACAATATTCCTCCAATGGCATAGTACGAGGCATCTGTCTCTACTATGAAGGGTTGACTGGGATCAGGATGTCTCAGTATGGGTGCACTGGTAAAACATTCCTTCAAGGTCTGGAAAGCGTGCTCTGCCTCATCAGTCCATCGAAAATGAACTCCCTTTTTTAAGAGATGTGTCATTGGTTGGATGATTTTCGAGAAGTCTCTGATGAATCAGCAATAGAAATTAGAGAAGCCGAGAAAACTCTGGAGATTCTTCATGCTTGTGGGCCACTCCCATTGTACTATTGCATCAGTTTTCTTCTTGTCCATACAGAGCCCTCTTGGCCCGATGACATATCCCAGGAATTAGACTTCTTCTGTGTGAAAGAGACACTTCTCTAACTTGGCGTACAAAGCATGTCTCTTTAGTCTTTCCAATACTGCTGCTACATGTTGCACATGCTTAGCTCTTGACACGGAGTATATCAATATATCATCTATGTAGACAATGCAGCATACATCCAACAATCCCCTCAACACGTCGTCCATAAAATATTGGAATGCGGCGGGGGCGTTGCAAAGACCGAAGGGCATGACTTGATATTCGTATAGCCCATACTTGGTACGAAAGGCAGTCTTCCATTCGTCCCCCCGCCGCATTCGTACCAGGTGGTATGCTCCTCTGAGGTCCAATTTCGTGAAGGTGGTGGATCCTTTCAACTGATCCAGTAATACAGGAATCAATGGCAACGGATACCTGTTCTTTTTAGTGATCCTGTTGATGGCTCTATAATCGATGCACGTGCGAAGGCCACCTTCCCGTTTCGGAATAAAAAAAAGCGGCGAAGATGCCGGAGAAGAGGAAGGGCGGATGAATCCAGAACTCAACATTGTATTCAAATAGGTTTGCAGGTAAGTGTTTTCGGCCTCCGTCAGAGCATAAATCTGACTGCAAGGAATAGACGCCCCAGGTTCCAGATCAATGACACAATCATACTCCCTATGGGGAGGCAATTTGCTTACTTCTTTTTCGTTGAACACCTCTTTGTACTCCAGGTATTCTCTAGGTATGGAACTGATCAGACACCCAGTTGGAGTGACGCAACTAGAAGCAAGGAAAGTCGCAGGATTGTCTTGTGTTTGGGCAGATGGATTCATTTCGCGGGTGCAATGCTCAGCACAAAAGGAAGAATTCAAATCAATACTGCGAGCCGCCCATTTCACTAATGGATCGTGTAACGTGAGCCAAGGCATTCCCAAAATGAGCTTGAAGTTAGGGGCGTCGATGAGGTCGAATTGTATTATCTCAAAATGTGTAGACCCAACTTGCATGGGCAATGACTGAGTGTGATAACACACAGGTCCGGACGTCAAGGCAGTCCCATCTACCGCATTGACAGGTTCCGGTTTCAGCTTTCTAACACACTGGATGCCTGACTCATAGGCGTATCTTTGATCCATGAAGTTTCCGGTAGCCCCAGAATCCAATAAAGCATGTACTTGGATGAGTCCAGAACCTTGAATTTCCAATGCAACGCACACATTCATATGTGCTACTGAGGTTTGTACAGTGTTGGCCAAGGTAGGGAAGATCTCAAAATCATCCAGCATCAAACAAGGGGTCTCCTTCTTGTTTGTGCATGTTAGTTTTCCAACGATTCCAACTGGTGATCAACCACAGATGCCTTTTTCACTCCTTGAGACTCTTTATATGGAGGTCTTGCTCGGGATTTACAGTCTTTGATAAAATGACCAGACTTCCCACAGTACATACAAAGCTGTAGGGTGCGTCTTCGCTGTCTTTCCTCTGAATTAAGTGGACCCCTAATTCCGCCCACCTGCATGGGTTCTGTTCCATCCGAGCTAGATGGGAACTTATCTGATGAGGTTTTAGTTCTAGTAAACAAGAACCTGTTGTCTGACCGCTGCTTATCTCCCTTCCTGTCCTGCAGGCGATGATCTAACTGAACTGTAATATCTATCAATTTGTCACAGGTAGCTGGCATATTAACTACTTGGGCCAACACATCCTTCAAGTCACCTCTCAGGCCCTGATAAAATAAAGATGTTCTTTTCTCCACTGGTCATTCCGTTTCTATGACCAACCTGTTGAATGTAGTGATATAAGACAATAGACCTTGTGAACCCTGCTTAAGTGTAATTAATTCTCTATCTAGGGACAGTTGGTGTGCCTTCCTATCGAAGAGCTTACGCATCTCCTCACAGAAATTATGAAAATTTTGTAGCACAGGGTCATTTCTCTCTATTAATGGGAAGGACGAGCTAGCCGCATTTCCCCCTAGGTATGACATGACAAAAGCAGTCTTAGCTTGATCATCAGGGAATACAGCTGGCTTGCACATAAAGTGCAGTTTACATTGACCCAAAAATATACCAAACTTTTTTGGATCACCAAAGTATCTTTCGGGAGGGGCTAGTGGAAGTTGGAGGGGTTGTATTACCTGTATTGTGGAAGCCCCAGACCCCCCTCCTTGTACCTGTGATGCATCTTGGGAAGAGGGAGGTGGAAGTGTCCAGTTCTTTATATAAGGAGACCCGCGTGTTCCTGTAGGACCACCACGAGAGAGGCCTGATACTGCTCTCCTCAATCTGCCTAACTCATTATGCATGTCCTGGTTCTCCCCCCTAAATGCATCCACCTCCATACGTAGGGCTGTCATAGTTTCCAGCACGGACGTAAGAACAGTATTAGTATCCATCGCTCAGGCCGTACTATACCGTGGGCTTGTCACTCTGTCGTGATCCCAAGCAGGTTTCCACTATCCTGTTCAGCCGGGTACAGCGGGAGCGATGAACGTAGCTACTTCTCCCTATCCCCATGCAATGGCACACCCTGTGAGTATGTAGCAAACTCCACAGAGTATCACCACCAGGGAAGGGAAAAAAAGGGACAAAGGAAACAATAAAGTTGCAGCTGTTCAAATAATCTGGTAGGTATATTCGGATATCTGTGCGAAGTATAAACAATCCCTAATTTCTGGTGGTGGACCCTGCAGAGGGAGAAACAAGGAATCATTCATACATTCAAGACTTCTAATATATATATCAATGCACTATGTGTGTAGGTAACTTACAGTTTTACATAGCTGCATGAATTCCAAAGAAAACATTCAAAAGGAAGAAAAATAAAGCATAAAAGTAAAGAAGTGCAATTCCTGAAGTTAGCAAGGCACTCAGGAATCCTCAAGTCTAGTCACCATAAGATCCTCTGGCAATTGCGAACATATTCTCCTGGGTAATACAGTAGTAGGCAAAGTAAGTTAATACAAGCAATGTCGAGTGGAATATCACTGGTATTCAAATATGTATTCAATGACCAGCAAAAAGGAAGTCACTCGCCTCATACAGATGCACACGATTGAGATGGAAAAATATACCGGATACAAATAAAATAAAGAAGAAAAAAAAACAGCGCTACTGGCAAGTTCGTAGCAGTTGGACAAAACCCAAGGTAAAGTATTTGAATTCCTTGTTTGTTCCGATATTCGGTAGAGCCTCCGCTCTACAAAAGGTATCCGGCGCGTGTGGAAACGCGATCAAGCAGAGAACAGTGCGCCTTACCGTGAGGCTGATGATCTTCGTGATTGCCGGTGTTGTGTAATATGTGGTATCCCCACGATATCCTGTTCGCGCAAGAAAACACTGTCCACACCTCTTTGAGAGCAAGAAAGGCCACTTTATTTAAGACAGGTGTGTACATCAAACATCTTTCCAACACATTATTTAATAATTAATAAAATCCAAATCTTCCAGCTTGACTAAGCATCCCTACCTAGGAGTAACCCCCCCCCACCAAGTTAACCTAACCCAAACCAGAAACAACTAACTCTTGAAGAATACCCCCTCATTTCCTTTAACTGCCCTTTGAGGATGGACCAACCCGCTCCAGGCTGCCCACCCCCCACTAGAAACCGCCTACAAAAGAACAAGACACCTGTCCTAAAGTGGCAAGGCCATAAGGCCATAGCAGTACCGAAAAAGACTGCAAAATGGGGAAAAAACCTAGAGAAAAAAGGGGAAGGGTGGGTGGGGCAAAAGAACCTTCCTCCCCAACCTCCCACTAGCGCGTTCCTTTCCCGCCTGCCCTGGACCTCTTATATAACTTTCCTCCTAATCAAGGAGAACACCACCTGTCCTGCGCCCAGTCGTCCTCGCGCGAACAAACCCAGGGAGAGACCGGCTCGCGCACGGCTCTCCCTGGGTCCCTCCTCGCGCAAGAAAACACTGTCCACACCTCTTTGAGAGCAAGAAAGGCCACTTTATTTAAGACAGGTGTGTACATCAAACATCTTTCCAACACATTATTTAATAATTAATAAAATCCAAATCTTCCAGCTTGACTAAGCATCCCTACCTAGGAGTAACCCCCCCCACCAAGTTAACCTAACCCAAACCAGAAACAACTAACTCTTGAAGAATACCCCCTCATTTCCTTTAACTGCCCTTTGAGGATGGACCAACCCGCTCCAGGCTGCCCACCCCCCACTAGAAACCGCCACCCAGGAAAACCTTTAGAGTTTTCCTGCCCCACCCAAAGGAAAGGACAAAAAAGGGGGGGGGGGGGGAACACCACAATTGCACATCCAGTGCTGTAGCTATTAAATCACGCAATTCCAAAAGATAAAAGAAAGACCCAATTGTGACAGGTGGACTCCAACCCCGCAACATAAAAGTTTCTCAGAAATTTGCAAATGAGGGTGAGCCAACTAATAAATGCATAAGTCTGTACAAAAAAGTTTCATCGAACAATTCAATATTTTGCCCGCGCCGTTTCCATGGCTGAAGAAGTCCTCGCCCCAGTCCATTGGAAGCATGGCACAAACGCCGTCCAGATCACCATGGTGCACAACCAGGTTTTTTTTTTTTTTTTTTTTTTTAAAAACCTAGGAGAAAAACAAATGTTAGGAAAACAAAGGCGAGTCATTGTCTTGCATACTTTGCACCACATCTCGACCTGCATCTCCCAATTCAGCAAATCTGGGACCAGTCCCACCCCAACCTGACATCCTCCGTCGCCGCCCCAATCCGAAAGGAATGAGCACCAAATTGAAAAGGATCCCGCCCCAGACCTAACAGCACCTTTCTCAGAACAGCCAACAACTGCGAAACAACAATCCGACTGCCATCAGCGGGACAGAGAATTACCCCCAGTGGAAAAAATGGGGGGACACCCAGAAAGCCTCCCATTCCCCCACAGGACAACAAGAAATGACAACCGCTCCGCCCCAAGAAAAAACCCACGTACCCCTCCCAACTGAACTGTTTTAGACATTCGCAACCAGAGGCGAACCCTGTCTTGTGCCAGCACCACTCCACCTGTTAATCATACCCGCCCTGTTGAACAAACCCAACAACTCAGAAGCACGGGATGCCCCCAAAAATAACCACACAAAACCCAAACGAAACTTCCGGCACTCAAAAGCGTCAGAACAGCAGACAGCCAACTGGGCTAACAGCAGTTGAAGCAAATCAAAATTCACCGGCTGCCGCAGCCTCCGGGCACCGGCCTGCAAACTACCCAAACCTTTCAAAACCTGCATGACCAGCACCCCCCCCAGCAGGATCCCTCCCCCACCGAAGCTGCCCATAAAAAAGGGGGTCCCTGCCAGCTTACTCAAAATTGCCGTGAGGGAGAGGCCTCCGTCCACCAATGCAAAACAAAATGCAACAAAAACGCTCCTCAGACAAAAAACCCACCAATGCCAGACCGAAAAATTGTTCTCACCGAACTGCAATGATTCCCCCCAATCCTGGAAATAGCTCCGACGGGTGGTGTCAACCCTGAATGCTCAACCAACTGTAAAACTCTCAATCCCCCAAGGCCCATACGTACTGCGGGATCGTTAACGGGTCTAGATCTGCCCCAGGAGCCAAACGTCGGACCTCCAACCAAACCCGTGCACTCTGCCTGTTAGCAAGGTCAACCATCGCCATATTGTCCACGCGGAACAACACAGATCGGGTCCGGAACTCTTCCCCCCAGCTGTACAGAGCCGCCAGCAAAAGGAACAGTCCTAAAAAGCCATGCTGCGCCCCTGCCCCCGCCAATGAACAGGCCAGCCAGCCTCGCACCAACGCCCGGCCCAAAAGATGCCGAAGCCGTGGGCTCCAGAATCGTCCGTGAAGAGCGACACCTGTCAGATAATGTCCTCGTCCGCAAAAACAAGGACACGCCGTTGAAAGCCTGCAAAAATGTGCAACCCGATACCCAAAGCTGCACGGACAGGTGCGGTAAGGCGCACGGAGCTCCAATTGCGTTCGCCCAACACCAACCCGATGAAAGCAGAGATTTCACGCACCGTGCCAGCAGGCAGCCTCGCAACCACAACCGTGGTATCGATTGCAATTCCCAAAAAAGGTCAACATGGTACATGTGCACGTGGTCTCATCGGGCCCAAACGGGGCACCCAGCTCCATGGTCATAGCCTGAAAAATCGCAAGGGCCAACCGACACCGCCCAGACCATGACATCCATCCAAACAATGACATACCAAAACATGGCCACTGATGAAAGTGAAAGCGCTATTGCAGAAAAAATACTGAAAGTCCCGAAGAGGGCACAGGACACGGAACAGCCCATCGGCAAAACCCTGTCAACATAGAAAACGTCCCCAAAGTGCATACCCAAGAGACCAAAAATTCCCACGGATGAATGGGCAGAAGGCGAAAACCAAGCGAATGTCACTGTCCGTCAGCAGCGCACCAGGGCCCACAGTGCAAACCAGCCTCAGGGCGTCAGCAACCGAAGCATAGGACACGCTATAAACTGCCTGGTCGATGAAATCATTGATAGAGGACCCTCCGGCCAGGACAAATGGTGTAGGAGCCGTAAATCCCCAGCCGCCTTTTTGGTGACAACACCCGGAGGGGAAAATTATCAGATCCGGGAAAGGACAGCTAAGAAAAAGGACCAGCGATCCCACCCGCAGCAAGCTCAGACTCCAACATCCTCTGCACAACCTGGGGGCACTCTGCGGCGGACTTCTGATTATCAGACCACCGACCCAACCGAGGACCCTGGTACCCAATCCGGAAACCTACCCGGAAACCCCCAGGACAAAGTCTTGGCCACCTCCAAATCTGGGTATTCCTAGCCGTAGGAAACAAAATGCGAAGGCTGTCCTCTGCCCCCTGTACCCCTCCCTTGGTCCAATTGTCAATAGACTTCGGAACTCGCGGCCGCCAAGCCAATTCGAAATCTTCCTTAAACCCTGCTGATGCCTGCCCAACACAATGCAGGAGCTCGACCACATCCACAAACTCACCATCCCAGATCCTGGATTCAGTTTTCTCCGATAAATGAGACCCCAAAGGCATCCCAGCACCAGAATAAGGCAATTCGCTTAGGAAGGATACTATCCCCCGCCACCTGCTTCGTAGGTGCCGCCGAGTCCCCTGTCCGCACAAGCCACTGGCGGAAACATCCCCTGCAACATTAGCATGCACCTCCGACTGCCGCACCAGCAGCGGTGCTCGAGCGACTCGCTCCTCAATCACCCCATCCCAGTACCAATAGATCTGTCACTCTGAGCAGGGAGACTCTCCCCTTGTTGCCAATCGCTTAGGAAGGATACTATCCTCCGCCATTCCAGACTCTAAATTTAGTGTTCTCAAACAAATGATACCCAAAGGCATCCCAACTCCAGAATAAGGCACTGTCTTGGGAAGGATACTATCCTCCGCAACCTGCTCCATATGTGTCGCTGACAGAAGCATTCACCTCCGCATGCCTCACCAGCAGCGGTGCTCGAGCGACTCGCTCCCCAATCACCCCATCACCAGGGCAATCTTTTTGGCAGGATACTATCCTCCGTAACAGGTTTTGGCACAGCCACCCCATCCCCAACTGTAGAAACTTCCCCCGTAGGTTGCATAGTAGAAACATTCAAACCCACCGGCCGCTCAAGCCTCGGTGCCAGAGCGACTCGCTCACCAATAACCCCATCACCTGTACCAATTGATTTTGTACTCTTAACAGGGAGACTCTCCCTTGGTTTCCACACGGCCCACCATCCATCCTTACCTCTTGGCAACGACGCCGACTGCTGCTGAAAATCAACATGATCCCCTTTAGAAGGTCTATTCCTCACTGCCTCACGTACCGCTGCATGGTCCGCATGTGACTCCTGCAAAATACGAGAAACAGGGGGTTGCCCCAGCCCACACCACTGGGCCCGTGCTGCCAAAAGCCCAGCATCTTTATCCCTCAATTCCCCTTCTTCCAAATCATCATCTTGTAAATCCAAATATAAAGCTTCTCCAGAAAATGCAACTTGCGCACTGCCACTTGGCAGCGCCCCATCAAGAAAAAGAAAACTGCATACTACCACTATGCAGAGCCCCTTCACCATCCCCCATCGAAACATTGCCATGTAATGCCATCATAGCGCACTGCGCACATCGCTGCAGAAGAGTAATCCGCTCCAGATAACTCTCCCGTACCCCCCCCCTCCACATGAGACAGCCGTATGGTCAGTCCGCAAGCCTCTCACCAGCCACCAGCCGACCAGCTGGAGCCGAAACCGGGAAAACGAGGGCCGCTCGAGCCAGACTGCGAGGAAACAGTGAGAGTGACACCCCACTGGAGCCAAGGGGAACGCCCACAGACAACCCACCAGGACAAGGCACAACCCATGGGCCACCGCTCAAACCGCCCGCCAGACCACCCTGCAAGGCACTGGGCCCCCACGCAATGCTTGGAAAAACAACCAGGCTGGATGGCGCAAGAACCCCCCCCAGAGCCCGCCCCACCCAGACCAGCACAGGTGTTCCGCCGGAAACCAGAAAAGGCCCAGCAAGCCCCATAACCGGAGCCCGGGGGCCGGGGGAATGGACAGCGCGGACAGGCCACGGGGGAGAAAACCAGCTCCAGGGAAGCACCCCCCGCCAGGACCCCACCCAGACCGGACAGGGAGACAGACCCGAAAGCAGCCTATCCCCCTTGCAGCAATGGACAAAGGAGAGAGGGGAGGGGGGAGCCGGGGGGGGGGCAGGGGACAGGAGGGAACACTCCCCCTCCAACAAAAAGTACGAAGAAGCACCTGGGGACACAACCAGCAGGGCACAGGGCGCCTGCCCTCTACCTGAGCAATACCAGAAACATGGGTGAGGCACAACAAGTCGGGGCTCCTCCCCCGCGGAGCCCCGTCACACACGGAGGACTGCCCAGCTGTGAAAGAGGTGGAAAAAAATCCCGACCCCTGCACAAGGCCCCCTACAGACCGACCCGCCTCCCGCCGGGCGCCCCTCGCAAGCCGGCAGCCCCAGTGTGGGCCAAACATACCTGCAGGTGGGCGCCCGGCACTTCAGGGGAGGGCGCCACGGCACCATGGAAACCCGCAGCCACCACCGGGGGAACAGCCGGCAGGGCCGCAGCTCCGTCCTCGTCATCCTCCGGCCGCTGAGAAAGACACGCCGTGGCCGCCTGTGCCACGCCTACGGCCGCCCTGCGATGGGGGCGGGCCAAACCCAAACACGCCGCTCCAGGAACTCCATAACAAAGGAAAGCCTCTCTCCCCGCCTCTCAAATGATTTGCACAGCCCGCCGCAAAATCGTTCATGGCCCCCAGAATACAGGTACAGGGCAAAAGAACCTTCCTCCCCAACCTCCCACTAGCGTGTTCCTTTCCCGCCTGCCCTGGACCTCTTATATAACTTTCCTCCTAATCAAGGAGAACACCACCTGTCCTGCGCCCAGTCGTCCTCGCGCGAACAAACCCAGGGAGAGACCGGCTCGCGCACGGCTCTCCCTGGGTCCCTCCATCCCCTGCTCTTCGGCTCTTTTCGGAAATGAAACTCAGCCCGGGCAGGTTCAGACAGAAGTAGCTGATCACTGCTCGGGCTGAGTGCAGGGATACACGATTCAACAGGAAGCCAAACTCGGCTCTGGCAATAAATCACCAAAAACGTTTACACGAAGAGAGACAGACAGAAATAAATAGAATGAACCGTAATGGAAATGGCAATTAATTTAATAAACGTGAAAGCAAAGAAACTATTGCTGAAGCACATCGAATCGCAACGAAATAACATGAGGGGAAGAGAATACAAACTGGCAGAGGTTCAAATAAGGGGAAAAATAATATCAAAACGAGCGAAAGATTAAAGGGTAAAGGTTAAAAGAAAGGCAATAAAAAAAGCAAAGTATTACAATACGGAAAGAAAGTGTTTTGATTTTCATACAATGAATATGTCAGAAGGTGTTAATGACAAACATATAACGTGCACAATAAGTTAAATAACAGTGCATGTTTAGTTTGACTCATACAACATACTTGGCATTTTACCAGCTGCTCTATCTTTTTGTGTCCATGCTAATTAAACAAGCATTGGCAACACAATCGGTCTCATACTTTTGTGAAAGTTAGAGCTAATGGCGTTGTAAATGGCAATGTTTTTCCTTATTTTTTAGGATGATCCTGGGCAGAGCATGCGCTTCTCAGTGGCATGATGTATTGGAGCATGGAATAGAAGCCCCGCCCACTCTCCTCTCATATTTGCCATTAGCTTGTGTCATTGTCCTTCGTATTGGCTTGTGTCATTGTCCTTCGTAAATGGTGGCTTCTGATTCGATATTAGGTTTGTAAGTCCCTCCTTAGTACCGCCTTGTCTTTATTTGTAACCTCCCATGAGGACTGGCCCTTTTACTTCAGTTGTTACACGCTACGTCTTTTTTAGTCTGTAAGCTCTATTTTCTTTAATGAGTTTCTCTACGTCAGGCACAACACGCTTTCCTGCTACATTCAGTGCGCCATGCATGTTTTCACTTTCCGAGCAGCCAGGGATAATGGCGACCGCTTCTTTGAATAGGTCTCGCATTTACAAGAGTTTGAACTATTGCCATTGTAAATGACGATGCATTTTATTTATGTGTTAATTAGCAAAACAGATAGATAAAGTTATTATCATTTACAATGCCATCAGCTCAAACTCTAGCTAATGCGACCCCTACTGCATTGCAAATGCTTGTCATACATGGTTCCTGGTGCACACTGGTGGCACACATTCTGATGTTCGTTTCTCACCTTGCTGGTTTTCTAACCCTGATACTTTCGTATGCTCGTGTCTCAGGCAACACAGCACACATTCTGGGACTAGTTCCCCTACTGTCTTTGTTCGTACACATATCCTGGTGCATGCTGGTGGCTCACAGCATACATTCTCGTGCCAGCGACCTACCTGGCAGGTTTTTGTTCAGGAATTCTGGTTCACGCTCATGTCACTCACTGCACAGCACATTCTAATGCTGGTTTTCCACATAGCACGGCAGGTTTTCCTACACAAATCCATGTGCACGCTTGTGTTGCATGCTGCACAGCACACACTGATGCTGGTTTTCCACAGGGGTATTTTTCATGCACTTATTATGGTCCACGCTCGTGTCTCATGTAGCACTGCACACATTTTGATGCTGGTTTTCATACATGGATCCTGGTGCACGCTTGTGTCTCACGCATCACAGCACATTCTAATGCAGGTTTCTCACAGGGCTGGCTATCGCGCACAGATCCTGGTGCGCACTCGTATCTCACGTTGAACAGCACACACTAATGCTGGTTTTTCACAGGGCCGGTTTTAATGCAAGGGTCCTGGTGAACGCTCATGTCTCGTGCTGCACAGCAAACTCTAATAATAGTTTCCCACATGGCTGGGTTACCCATACGGAGACTGGTGCATGCTCATGCCTCACGCTGCACAGCACACTCTAATGCTGGTTTCCCACACAGCTGGTTTTCGTGCACAGATCCTGGTGCACGCTCATGCCTCACGCTGCACAGCACACTCTAATGCTAGTTTCCCACATGGCTGGTTTTCGCACATGAATCCTTGTGCACTCTCATGCCTCACGCTACAAAGCACACACTAATGATAGTTTTCATACATGGACCCTGGTGCACGCTCGTGTCTCATGCGGCACAGCACACTCTAATGTTGGTTTTCCATAATGCTGTTTTCAAGGCACAGGTCCTTGTGCACACTTGTGTCTTACGCTGCACAGCACACCTTAATGCTGGTTTCCCACATGGCTGTTTTTCACGCACGGAACCTGGTGCGCGCTTGTGCCTCATGCTGCACAGCACAATCTAATGCTGGTTTTCAAATGAGTTTCTCCTACCGCAGACAGAACAGGCTTTCCTGCAACATTCAGCGCGCCATGGGTGCTTTCACTTTCCAAGCAGCCTGGGACAATGGCGGCTGCTTCTTTGCAAGGGAATAGGGCTCGTATTTACTAGAGTTTGAGCTATTAGCATTGTAAATTACAATACTTTTTATTTATGTGTTAATTACAAAACAGATAAATAAAAGGCATTGTCATTTACAATGCTGATAGCTTAAACTCTCGCAAATGCGAGACCTATTGCATTGCAAATGCTTGTTTTTGTTTGCAGTGGAGTGATCACTTAGAAAAAGAGAGTTAGAGCTATTGGCATTGTAAATGTAAATATTTGTGTTATAGAGTAAGTCGTTGTATGTGGTTTGTAGTGGAATTATGTGGCTACCATCCAGGTAATGTGAGCATTTACGAAGCAGAGGTGCAGTTAGGATAGATGGATTGGTGGAATGATGGCTATTTGTATGAATGCTTGGATGGATGGACAGCTGTATGAGTACATGCATGGATGTCTGGGTGATCAGTTGAATGAAAAGATGGTAGGTGATGCATGGGTAAGAAAGTTACAACTGGTTGGTATGGAAAGAAAAAGATGGATACATATAGAAAATATTTATACAAAGGAAAGTTTTGTACATTATTGGACCTTTGGTCAAGACTGTATGATATATCAGGCTACATGGTGGCCACGATCTCATTAAACATAAAATCCCATTTACAATTCAGAAGTTGGTGGTGGTTTGGTGCCGTGACCACGAAACTATGCTTCATTGTCAGCTACTTGGATGCCTGCTTAATCTGCAGTCTTCCAACACAGTATTACATTTGGACGCTGGTTTAACCCATTCAAATCTTAAATGCTGTGTTCCATCAAACCTTACAAGAGACAGTTACTAATTATGACTGATGAAGGAAAAGTCTGATGACTCGTCCCATTGATAGAACTTGCATGTGGTGTTCTGCAAGTTGCAAGGACACGTTTACAATGCCCTGTTAATGAACACAATTATGCCACTCTGTGGCATTGGGACTGCCAAATATAGGCCTATATGTAAACTCTCTGGTGCATGTCATACACACAAAAGGCATGCTACATGTTTCCGGAGCCTTGCAACTTGTACCCGTGTGAGGCCAAAGAAGGGATGGCAAGACAGGCACAGCAAGGGCAGCATTGCAGTCTTTTTGTTCTGAGGACTGCAACATTTCCGAGTGAGCCTTCACAGCAGCAGCTTCCCAGTATCTCTGTTGCTTACTCGATTGGAAGACCAAACAAAAGATCTCATATTCCGGGGCTGTATTACAGACGACTGCCCCAGCACTAATTGTCACTGTGCGCCAGATTATGCTCCCAACGGCCTTACAGAGGATCAGTCTGTGGGGGGGTGTGGCTGGACACCGATGGAGCAGGGAGCCTGAGCTGGAGCTCCTGCGGGTGATCCCCCATCACAGCCCATCCTGCCCGATATAGAGGGGCCCTTCACCTAACAAAGTCATCCCCGGACAGGTGAAGGTCGGGGGAGCAGGCAGGAATTGAAAATCGGGGCGCAACAGCTCACCTTCACTGTGAAATGAGCTGAAGGGAGCTGACGCAGGCTAGCCCAGTTGGCGCTCGCTCTTTGAGCTACGACTCTAAGGGAGCAACTGGCGACTGTCTCCCGCACAATGTGGATTCAAGGGGCGATCTGAGCTGGCGGAGCACTGGATGAGCAGGACTTCGCGGCCTCCGGAACGAAGAGGCAGGACCTGGGCTTAGGCGGAGAGGGAGACGCGGCCGGAAAAAATGACACTGAGGACCTGGGGGCGACCTCCGTTGCGAAGCCCAGGTACCGAACGGATAACCGGCGCCAGTTGGAGCAGGGGCCGCTGGGACTAATGCACGCGCTGCGGGCTCCAGACAGTGAAGAAGCGAGGAGGGGAGGCAGAGGTGCCCTGAGCCATTGAGGGTCCGTGTGTGGAGTACTGTGGGGCTGCCGACTGTGAGCGGGGGCCCGCCTACCAGGGTCGCAGTGCCCGGGCTACTCAGTGGAGCCGGTGGAACTGGCTGCATATCTGGGAGGCTCCGGGAGGAGCCGGCAGTGTCGCTAGTGGAGGGAGCACACCTCCTAAGCATGGGACTGAGAGGCGGGTCGGACCGCCTCAGCTACGATCACAACCCCCACCATTCAGGCGACTTGACAGATGGAGAGCAGGGGGCTGCTGCCCATGGAGCGGTGAGGAGAGGTGGCAGCGGGAGGTCTAGAGGATATTGGAGTGGCGAGGAGGGCCGGGACACTGTGACTTTGAACTTCTGGTGGAGGTGCTCTCCGACTGCAGTAGGTGACGAGCTGACACCCACACCGATGCGGGCTGAGCGAGGGGAGTAGGTCCAAGAGAGACAGGGACGGGGGTTGGGGGCTTTGCCCGTACTGACATATTGAGCAGCCACATGACCTCAGGCCACATTGATCGAATCCTACTTGCGAGGAGAGTGGGGAACAGGTGCCGGGTTAGGTTGCTCCCTTTTCGGCACTCCTTGCGGCATCGCTTCTGCGCTGCCCCCGTGCATCACATTTGGGCTCCACACCCCATGTGCTTGGACTTGACTGCCCTTGACGCAGGAGAGGACTATATAAACCCAAAGTGGGTACCCGCTGGTGCCTTTACTGATCGGCCTGCTCCCACACCGTTCCAGTTATGGGGAGAGTCAACAAAAGACGTACGTGAGGCGGAGCATTGGGAATCGGCAGGCGAAGACAATTGGGAGTCGTGCCCGCTTTGACCTGATTAGCTTTTATACATTCCACCATGCTTATCTCTGTTAAATCGGGCTCCATCACCTACCCTTGTCCTCCAGCTGTACTTTTACCAGACATTGAACAGGTTGCACCTGTTTTATCTAGCATCTGTAATGCTATGTTTATTTCAGGTATATAGCCCTCAACCTGGAAGAAATTCATTATAAACCTGTTGCTAAAAAAAACAAACCTAGATCGATCTGACACTAAGAATTACAGGCCAATAGCCAGCCTGCCCCTCCCAGCCAAATCACTAAGCCTGACACTTTTTAACATATATGTGTCGGACTTAGCCAGAGTCATCAAGGCACACGGGATGGGCCTAACATCGTATGCTAATGATACACAACTGGTGCTGTCTATATACAATGATGGTGGTAAGGTAAGGTAGCAGCCAACTTTCAACAGGGCATTCTGGCCATTAGCAGTTGGATGTCCAGCAATTGCCTTAAGTTGAACTCTGATAAAAACAGAGGTTATGACTTTCGGCAAGTTGTTCCCCATCTGGTCCTTTGCCTGGTGGCCGTCCTCACAGGATCCCCCTCCTCTTCAAGTCACCAAGGTCAGGAATCTGGGCGTCATATCTGATGACAGGCTGACATTTGCTCCTCATGCTAATTCGGTGGTCTCAGCCTCATTCCATAAACTGCGAATGATCAAAAAGATTCTACAATTTCTTCCCTTTACCGAGGGTAAAACTTTGGTCAGTACACTTGTTATGTCCACCATCGATTACTGTAATGGGCTTCTTGTGAATGCCCAAAACAAGGTAATTCACAAACTACAATCAGTCCAGAACGCAGCGGCCAGAATGCTCGCAGGAACCCCCAAATATAAGCCCATCTCCCATGTCATTCAGAAGTATCATTGGCTCCCTGTGAAAAATCTCATAAAGTTCAAGGCCTTGTGCATTGCGTACAAAGCTTCGTGTAACATTGGACCTCAGTTTTTAATTGAGAAGCTAGCTACTTATATTCCTACTAGGGCCCTTTGCTCCTCTAATGCATTTCTGCTTAGGGTGCCACGTACCAAAACCGCCTCATGGGGCTTCATCTTCGCCACAGCAAAACTTCCTACCATTAAATATCAGATCCTGACAGTCTTTACTAGCATTCAGGAAAATGACAAAAACCTGGCTGTTTAATCGATAATCCCCTTGGCTTTGGCAGATGCTGCTGTCCTCAGCACCGAGACACACACGGGTATTTGCGCGCTTTATAAGTCTCATAAATAAATAACTAGATAAATATCTAACCCCAGAATGTATTAACAGATATTTTTCAAGGGAGGACGCCCGATGCCCGAGATGTACTACAGTGCGAGCGACGTACATCCACATGATGTGGAGCTGTACTTCTTTAACACATTATTGGCAGGAAGTGACACAGGATATGGCTAGGATCACGAAGAGGGTAATCCCATGCACACATACACATGTACTGCTGAGATGTTTTTTACACACAGCCAAAACTAGGACCACAGACAGGTTCATAGACCTCGCCTTTGTCCTGGCGCAGGGGGAAATCACTTGTAACTGGAAAGACCCGAGAGGCCCCAGTGTGCAATGGTGGAAACGGGAGCTAGTAACGTGGGCATGATGCGAGAGCAGGGTCCTCTTGAGAAATGCGAGGCAACGGATAGGCAAGGAGGAGAGAGCCAGGGCTTGGGAGACGATGATGGACGACATGCAGTGAGACGGACGGGAGTCTGACGCTTCTACTCCTGAGAGACCACCTCAATAGGAGCATCCCTAGTGACCAAGGCAGGATGAGAGGGCACAGGGGGATCCCGGACAGGGAGGGATATATAATTTACCATCACAGGGGAGGGTACATACAGAACAGGGGGCACCCGCGAAGGGCTTCCACAGACGGTCAGACACGAGAGAGGTAACCTTCAGAGCTCTAGGGATACAATGGGGAGACAGCAGTGCGGGGCATCTAGTTAACTGTTTTGGATTGGTTGGGTGTGGGGGGGGGACACGAGGCCACCGCAACATTATTCCCTCAGAAAATGAGAGTAGACAAAGACATATCCATTACAAACTGCAGAGGAATGAAGGAAGGGTTGGGGGATATATTGCCAACAGCTATGGCCATAATATTTTTGTATCAGGATATGTGGATGAACAGACTGATAATAAATGCCAATGAAGTGTGGTTAAAAAAACAAAAAAGCAGAGGATCAGTCTGTAATGCATCGTGATGTTGTTGAAGACTTTGAACTCTGTGGTTATAAGTGTTTGCGTCTGTGCGCATATTGTATTAGCGCACAGACGCAAATGCACAGACATACTCTGGTGCACAGCGACAATTAGCGCTGACGCACTCATCTGTAGTACAGTCCCAGAATGTTTAATGTACTGCTTTTGTTGATGGGATAGGTGAAAGTCCTTATTCTCTCACCAAAAGCCTGACCCATACATTCACTGAAGCACTACGAAGAAGAAATAAGGCTGTGCTGCACTCTGAAAAAACAATAGTCTAGCCTCTTAAATCAGAAGTATAACTATACCCAAAGCACGCTCCAGAAACATTTTGTATGCCTTGCAAAGATGCAGATAACAGTTTCAGGTATTCAGCATGTATTGTATTACAAAACACTCCTGCCAAACTTGTGATGCTGTAACTGCCCAGACACGTTATACAGAAGGGGGGTTTACCCAAAAAGTCACTGGGACCTGGGTGCTATATTATACAAAAAGAGGGGTCCCAGTGGGATGTATCTAAAAGTACACAAAGTATATATCACAAAATACAACAACATCCATGAGTTTCCTTATACACACTGTTATTTAATCACAATGCATATTTATGCTGTAAACATTCTTTAGAACTCAATCCATTATAAAAAAAGGTGCCCCAGGGAAAGAGGGAGTAAGAATGAGTGTAAATGTGAGGAAAAGGGATGTGCAGAATCGATCATAGTGCAAAGCAGCGAACAATACACAATAATGATGACAATATATACAAAAATTCTCGATCTGGCTTCAAACCACTGAGCCAGTATTCACAATTGGAGCAACCAATGCCCTAAAATTTATAAACCACCATGCTAACGCTAATGTTCAGTAATTTGCATTGTTGGTTGCGTCGGCTGGTGTATAATTGTAGTCGTCGACGTTTCAACCCCTGGACTAACAGGTAGGTATAGGTTAACCTTAAAGTGGGGTCTTCATCAGGACAAAGGGGATCTGGGGGGCAAGGAATCTGTGGAATGAGGTGAAATAATTATTACTGATTGCTAAAAGACAGGAGTGTCCAAAAGGTTAAAAATCAAGGATCAATTACCATGGGCAGTTGGGCCGTCCGGCTCTCAACATGGGACAGGAAAACGCCAGAAAAAAGAACCTGGAAAGCAGGGTGAAAGGTTCGCTTTAATTCAGTTTGCGTGATACTCCGCATACAAAAGACCAGGATCTCAGGAGAAACTCACTTGTTAATTAGAGTCTTTAAAATCCTCGTAGAGAATTGATGCCAGCATGGTCATCTCAAAACTGCAGAGGAAAAGCAAAAAGGCATATGATTCGTACCTACCAATTGCACGAGTCAAAGGGGTTTGATCAACATGATTCGCCGATTCACTCACATGTAACTGAAGTTTTTCAGATGGTGATTTAATCCAAAGAGAACGAGTGGAACCATTCCATCAAGGCGTTGGGTTACTGTAGAGAGGTGAGTGCATAGGCATATGGTGATATAGATATATATAAATGACTAGACAAGACACGAGTGAACACTCTGGATAGTTGGTCGGACCGGAAGTCCCATGCGACTTCCGACCATTTATTTATAGCCTTCTGGCCACGCCTGGCCAGAAGGTGATACAATTTGTGTACGTAGTTCCGGCCGAGGCCGGAGCTACCAACAAATAGAACACTACATCCCTTCCCAAATTAGTCCTTTGAGACAAATTAGATTAGCACATAAAGTCAGCAAGTCTTTGACTGGGCCTGGGATTTGGTCGGAGGCTGTACTGCCTTCTCCCTCTTACCGGAGTGTTCTCAGTGCAGGCTCTCGCGGATGGCATCAGCGGTTCAGTGATCCCAGTGGACGGGGTGGATGGCGAATTGCTCAAAGTAACACCTGTTGGTTCACTACTGGTGTCTTGCCTTTCCGGTGTACCTGTCTGACGCTCTGTGTTGGCAGGCGTCGCTGGGATTCGCTTGAACCACGACACGTTTCTTGTTACCTCTTTGCCTTTGCGTCGAGCTGTCACTGCCGTGCCTCTGCTTGTCCTGACAATCCATGGCTCGACCTCATATGGTGTTCTGAATTTCCCTCCAGGCCTCCGAGCTCGAATGAGCACACGATCTCCGGGGACCAGCAATCTGTCTTGAGCCCCTCTCTTCTTACTTGCCTTGTCATTAGTTCTTCTCCTCCGGGTTTGGGTGCACTCTGGATGATATGGTTCAGGCCTCCATTCTTCTGCCATGGGTAGCAAGTCACGCCTGGGGCCTGAGAACATGAGAGCCCATGGCGATCTTTGTGTAGTGCTGTGTGGAGTGCTCCTGTATTCTTGTAGAAAGCTTTGAAGAGCATCTTCAGGATTCGTTCCTTCTTCTGCAGATATTCTTAACACCTTATTAATTGTCCTCATGAATCTTTCTACTTCGCCATTAGCTTGAGGCCACTGTGGCGTTATGCGGCGATGATGAATTCCTAGTTTTTGCATAAATTCTTTGAACTCACTTCCCTGGAAGGGGGGTCCATTGTCCGTTTTCAGTTGTTGAGGAATCCCAAACAATGCAAAAGTCTTGCTCAGTATAGGTTGAATGTTCGTGAAACTTGTAGGCTGGGCTACCTCCACAATTGGGTACTTCGTATAGCTGTCCACTAGAACCACAGTGACCCTTCTGTCCGGAAAACTGTCAAAGTCTAGGCTAACCCAGGACCACGGTGCTGGTGCGTGTTCCTCGGTGATGATTGGTGCAGGGGCTTCAGTTCTTCCTGTTAGCTGACACGCCCGACAGTTCTTCACTATGGTGTCAACTGCGTCCTCCAAGTTCGGGAACCAGACCTTTTCCCGCATACGGGCCTTCATTCTCCTGGTGCCTTGGTGGCCTTTGTGTGCTAACACTGTCGCTTGTTCCTGCAGGGTCGTCGGAATTATCACTCTTGAGCCTCTTAAGATAAGGCCATTCTCAGCGATGCTGATCTCGTTATGTATCTTCCAGAACTGATTGAGTCGTGCGCGGTCAGCCTCGCTCCAGCCATGTACATCTCGCAGGATGCCTTCCCAGGACCCTGTGTGCACCGCATTCTCTACTCTCTTCAGGACAGTGTCGTTGGCATATTGTTCCATGATTTTGTCTGCTGACATTGCTTGGGTGTATATAAAACAATATCCCAAAGGGTGTAATTAAATGAAACAATAACCAATATCTGATAAGGATATCTGTACAGTATTATCCTAAAAGGAAGATCAAGGAGTCAATTATTTTGTTCATGATTGTGCTAAAAAAGCATCAGTTTATGATTTTCAAAATTATGAAAGGAAAAATGAATAAATACAAACAGTTACAGCACTGTATAAATATTTAAACAATTAACATAAATCAGCCCAAGGAGTATGTACAAGGTGCACGAGTGCAGTGAGTGGTGACACTACGGCAGCGCAAGTGACAAGAGATACAGCGTGAACGGCGCAAAGTGCGAAGTGCAAATATATACAGTGAAAATACAATGGTTTCCAATTCATTTAGTGTTTTAGTTCAAAGTTCATTAGGAAAACCACTGAAGGGGCGCCTAAAGTCTGGCTGTGTAGTCGACGGCATTTCGATCCGTATCACTATGGATCATCTTCAGGACAGGTAGGGCTGGGTGCAGTGCTGTAAAGGAGGGAGACAGTAGTGAGGGATTAGGCCTCATGACAGGAGGACAAGGAAGGGGAGGGGGGGCGTGGGGGGGAACCAAAAGCCGGGGTTTTTTGGCTTACCGTGGTCCAGTGAATTTCTGGCCAAAATGAGTAACCTTGATGCGAATCAGGTAAGGGAAGGTCTTGATCGGGGTCGTGGAGCACTGAAATTAAATTATATAAATATATATCACCCCGGGTGACAGCATAGGAAGGGGGGGCTGGTAGCATAGGCAAAAACCTTACTTACCAACAGAGTCCTGGAAGGTCCAGGAGGGGCAAGGGCCGTGAGGTGGCGTGTAAACGTTCACTGCGGCGTCAAGAATTTCAATTATCTGATGGGAAGATAGGAATCGGGGGTTGAAACAACAGTGAAGGACTTTTGGTCAAAAAGAATGAACCATGCTGGTGAGGCTTCAGCGTCTTACCATTGAGCTGAAAATTGCGTCTCCAGACGAAGGAGCAAATCTAAGGGAGTAACAGAGAACGGAGGTGAGATATCTTATGCGGAGACGGGGCAGAATCTTAAAGACCGGAGCGCCGAGGTAGCGTCTTACAGTCTTCTCTTTACACGATGAATCGAATGGCAGCAGTCAGTTACTATGGTGATCGGCCATTAGATTATATAACCTATATGCGGATTGGGTCAGGCAGGAGGGAACGCCCACTTGATGAAAGAGCGACTGGGATGGGATGATGGCGGTTGGTGACGCTCGGCGTCCGTAACAACCGGGGTGGGGACTGGGTATTGGCCAGTAATGACGTGCGGCGTCAATGGCAACCAGGGCGGGAGGGTGAAGAAGCCACCAGTCCGTCGGTGAGTGAGAGGGTTTAATTTAAAAATTCGGACTATCCGGGGGTCCCATGATGGAGGTGCCGTAGACGAATTTAATGCGTTACGGCTATGATAACTCGAAAGGGGCCATGAGTCTCTAATTGGAGCTGTAAAGCACAAGTGATATAATCACCTGATTCACGGTATTAGCAAGGGAGTCATGGTGCAATCAGTGAATATGCTACAAGCTTATCGATAAAATTCAACCAACATATGATAAGTCAAGTATACAGTAGTCCATAAATACATATATATTACATGATGGAAAGGTTAAGTGTAACAGATACAGAAATTCCCCGGAAGCCCAATTAAGCTTGGTAGTGATAACTAGTAATTAAAATTCCCTAATGAGTGGATTGCTTAGGCAATTAAATTAATAGTGGCAAAGGGAAGCCAAGGGAGAGGGCATATTGCAATGGAGTGGTTATATCAGAATAGTGCTATTCCACTCATCAATAATGTTCATCCCTTGATGTACTGAGTCACAGAGGGTGATCCATTTACTTTCACTTTTATTGAGCAATGCATGAATGTTACCCCCTCTGGTTGGTAAAGAGATCTGTTCAATGACCTGCCATTTCAAGTCTGTGTCTTTGTGGTTCAATAGCAGAAAATGTGGAACCATGGGTGAATTGGCCACTTCACAGTTGATACGGCTTTTATGCTGTATGATTCTGTTTTTAATCATTTGTGTAGTTTGGCCGATGTATAAGAGGCCGCATGGACATTCAATTGCATAAATTACGTTGGATGATTTGCAATTGGTGTGGCTCTTGAGCATCTGGGTCTTTCCGTTGTATTGGAATGTCTTGGTGTTCACGGTCAATTCACATACAGAGCAATTTTGACATTTGCAGAGGACTCAGGGATGGTTTGCCCTACGGGCAATTTTTACGCCTCAGGCGAAATTGTAAATGGCGCCAAGATTACTTCAGAGAAGCGGAAGTCCTGACTCAGAAGCTCCTGACACGAGGATACCCAAAAAAACTTATCACCCGAGCACGTAAGAGAGCGTGGTACTGCCACAGAGAACATCTTCTCGAACCTCAGACAAAACAACCTCTGAAGAGAATTCCATTCGTTTCAAAATTCTCCCCTAACAGCAACGTGGTAGCTAAGATAATCAAAAGAAACTGGCCCATTTTACGTCCATTCGCCCCCTTCAAGGATGAACCTTTGTTCTCCTACCAAAGAGGTAACAATCTTTCCACGCATTTAGTACGAGCCATCACCTGGCCTGAGAAGAAATCTGAAAAAAACAGCATTACTGCAGCATGGGGTTTGCCCCCGATCTTGGGACATTACAAATGCCAAAATTTCTCTGTATGTGAATTGACCGTGAACACCAAGACATTCCAATACAACGGAAAGACCCAGATGCTCAAGAGCCACACCAATTGCAAATCATCCAACGTAATTTATGCAATTGAATGTCCATGCGGCCTCTTATACATCGGCCAAACTACACAAATGATTAAAAACAGAATCATACAGCATAAAAGCCGTATCAACTGTGAAGTGGCCAATTCACCCATGGTTCCACATTTTCACTTTTGAACCACAAAGACACAGACTTGAAATGGCAGGTCATTGAACAGATCTCTTTACCAACCAGAGGGGGTAACATTCATGCATTGCTCAATAAAAGTGAAAGTAAATGGATCACCCTCTGTGACTCAGTACATCAAGGGATGAACACTATTGATGAGTGGAATAGCCCTATTCTGATATAACCACTCCATTGCAATATGCCCTCTCCCTTGGCTTCCCTTTGCCACTATTAATTTAATTGCCTAAGCAATCCACTCATTAGGGAATTTTAATTACTAGTTATCACTACCAAGCTTAATTGGGCTTCCGGGGAATTTCTGTATCTGTTACACTTAACCTTTCCATCATGTAATGTATATGTATTTATGGACTACTGTATACTTGACTTATCATATGTTGGTTGAATTTTATCGATAAGCTTGTAGCATATTCACTGATTGCACCATGACTCCCTTGCTAATACCGTGAATCAGGTGACTATATCACTTGTGCTTTACAGCTCCAATTAGAGACTCATGGCCCCTTTCGAGTTATCATAGCCGTAACGCATTAAATTCGTCTACGGCACCTCCATCATGGGACCCCCGGATAGTCCGAATTTTTAAATTAAACCCTCTCACTCACCGACGGACTGGTGGCTTCTTCACCCTCCCGCCCTGGTTGCCATTGACGCCGCACGTCATTACTGGCCAATACCCAGTCCCCACCCCGGTTGTTACGGACGCCGAGCGTCACCAACCGCCATCATCCCATCCCAGTCGCTCTTACATCAAGTGGGCGTTCCCTCCTGCCTGACCCAATCCGCATATAGGTTATATAATCTAATGGCCGATCACCATAGTAACTGACTGCTGCCATTCGATTCATCGTGTAAAGAGAAGACGGTAAGACGCTACCTCGGCGCTCCGGTCTTTAAGATTCTGCCCCGTCTCCGCATAAGATATCTCACCTCCGTTCTCTGTTACTCCCTTAGATTTGCTCCTTCGTCTGGAGACGCAATTTTCAGCTCAAAGGTAAGACGCTGAAGCTTCACCAGCATGGTTCATTCTTTTTGACCAAAAGTCCTTCACTGTTGTTTCAACCCCCGATTCCTATCTTCCCATCAGATAATTGAAATTCTTGACGCCGCAGTGGACGTTTACACGCCACCTCACGGCCCTTGCCCCTCCTGGACCTTCCAGGACTCTGTTGGTAAGTAAGGTTTTTGCCTATGCTACCAGCCCCCCCTTCCTATGCTGTCACCCGGGGTGATATATATTTATATAATTTAATTTCAGTGCTCCATGACCCCGATCAAGACCTTCCCTTACCTGATTCGCATCAAGGTTACTCATTTTGGCCAGAAATTCACTGGACCACGGTAAGCCAAAAAACCCCGGCTTTTGGTTCCCCCTCCCCCCCTCCCCTTCCTTGTCCTCCTGTCATGAGGCCTAATCCCTCACTACTGTCTCCCTCCTTTACAGCACTGCACCCAGCCCTACCTGTCCTGAAGATGATCCATAGTGATACGGATCGAAACGCCGTCGACTACACAGCCAGACTTTAGGCGCCCCTTCAGTGGTTTTCCTAATGAACTTTGAACTAAAACACTAAATGAATTGGAAACCATTGTATTTTCACTGTATATATTTGCACTTCGCACTTAGCGCCGTTCACGCTGTATCTCTTGTCACTTGCGATGCCGTAGTGTCACCACTCACGGCACTCGTGCACCTTGTACATACTCCTTGGGCTGATTTATGTTAATTGTTTAAATATTTATACAGTGCTGTAACTGTTTGTATTTATTCATTTTTCCTTTCATAATTTTGAAAATCATAAACTGATGCTTTTTTAGCACAATCATGAACAAAATAATTGACTCCTTGATCTTCCTTTTAGGATAATACTGTACAGATATCCTTATCAGATATTGGTTATTGTTTCATTTAATTACACCCTTTGGGATATTGTTTTATATACACTTACTTATACCCTAATCCCAATTGGTTGACGGGTTCATACTCCTGTTTTCAGTACAGACATTGCTTGGGGGCGTGCTCCCTGTGATATCATATTCACAAACTCTTCGGTCTGTCTTTCGGGCTCTTCTTCTTGTGCTTCTTCCTTAGCGGGATGTCGAGATAAGAAGTCTGCCGGGGTTCTTAGCTCCTGGCCTGTACACGAGATCCATTTGGTACTGTTGGATTTGGATCGCCCATCTTTCGATTTGTGGTGGCGAATGAGGCGCTGTGCCTTTGAACAGTGGAATCAGTGGTTGGTGATCGGTAACCATTATGAAGGGGTGTCCGGTTCTGTAGAGATGGAAATGGTTGCATGCCCACTTTACTGCTAACGCTTCTCTCTCGATTTGAAAGTATCTCGCCTCAGTGGCGGTGAGGGCCTTGCTCACGAACGCTAGTGGCACCCATACTCCTGGTTCCGTTTCCTGGGTGAGGAGTGCTCCCAGTCCAACGGGGCTGGCAACGACCAGTATTTTGGTGGGTCTGGTCGTGTTGAAACAAGCCATGGTCGTTCCATCTAGGAGGGCGTTCTTGATTTTATTGAATGCTTCTTCCTCAACTTCTGTCCATTTCCACGGGCTCTCTTTTTTCGTTAGATGGCGGAGTGGTTCGGCGATGGTTGCTAAGTTCGGTATGAACCTGGTACAGTATTGGGCCATGCCCAGGAAGCTTCTCACTTCTGAGGCTGTGGTCGGCGCTGAGGCATACTTTATGGCTTGTGACTTCCTGGGATCAACTCGAACTCCATCAGAATTGAATACGTAGCCGAAGAATTCTATCGATTTCTGAAAGAATTTGCATTTCTCCTTATGCAGTGTTCCTCCATGTTCAGCTAGTCTCTTGAGTGTGGATCTCAGACGCTGGTGATGTTCCTCACTGGTCTTGGAGTGTATCAGGATATCGTCGCTTACATTTAACACTCCTTGTAGGCCAGATAGTATTTCTCGAATTGTATTTTTAAAGATTTCTGCCGCTGAGGATATCCCGAAATTTAGTCTCTTATATCTTCTAAGACCGAGGTGAGTCGAGAACGTCGTTATGTACCTGCTCTCTTCGGCTAGTCGGAGTTGGTGGTATCCAGCGTTGAGGTCCAACTTAGAGAACCATTGGGCTCCGTTCAGATCTGTGAGTATGTCATCTACGGTGGGTGTTATATGTCTTTCTCTCTTTATTGCCTTGTTGGGCATCCGCATGTCTATGCAAATTCGGATCTTCCCTGGTTGACGGGGTTACTCGGCTATCACCATGGGCGACACCCACGGCGTTGGTCCAGTGACTTTTTCTATGACTCCTTGTTTTTCAAGTTGTGTCAGTTCTTGTTCGACTGCTGCTCGTAGGTGAAACGGAATCCTCCGGTGTTTCAGAGCAATTGGCTGGACGGCTTTATCAATGTGTAATTTGATTGGCTGTCGTTTAATTGTGCCCAAACCTTTGAACAGTGACGGGAACAGCTGTAATATGTCTTCCGTTTGGAGTGTCTTGACTGCGTTGGCGAACGCGACTAGGTTGAGGTCCTCTGCTGGTGTGTGCGGGTGGCGTTTTTGAAGGCGTCCTTGGTGCTGGTGTTCGGGTCTTTTTTCCAGGCCTTCTCGAGGGAGCGACAGAGTTTCTTGGATTTCTTGAGATCATCGTTGAACCAGGGAGCGTTTTTGCGGTCTAGTTTGTTTTGACGTTTTTTCAGAGGTGCTAAGTTGTCGGCGCTGTTGGTTAGCCATTGAGTGAAGTTCATGGCTGCTTGGTTGGGGTTCGAAGAGTGGGCAGGGGGGTTTTGAAGAAGCGAGGAGGAGATCTGGTCGATGGTGATTTTGTTCCAGTTTCTTCGTAGAGTGGGTTGAGGATGGTTGTGGGTTGTGGACTTTTTGTAGATAAAGTGTACGCAGCTGTGGTCTGTCCATTGGAGAACTGTGGTGTGACTGAAGGAGATATGTTTGCTGGAGGTGAAGATGGGGTTGAGTGTGTAGCCTGCGTGATGAGTGGGGGTGTTAACAAGTTGTTTGAGTCCAAGGTTGGCGAGGTTGTCCTGTAAGGTGGTGGCGTTGCTGTCGTTACTCTTTTCCAGATGAAAATTGAGGTCTCCCAGTAGAATGTAGTCCTCGGAGGGGAGGGCGTGAGGAGTGATAAAGTCAGTGATGTCTTCACTGAATTGTGCACGGGGTCCTGGTGGCCTGTAGAGGAGGGTACCTCTGAGAGTGGTCTTGGGGTCAGTGTGGATCTGGAAGTGAAGGTGTTCGGCGCTAGTGAGGTTGACGTCTGAGCTGGTTGAGATGCGGATGGAATTCTTATGGACGATGGCGATGCCTCCTCCTGTTTGCTTGGCGCGGTCTTCACGAATAATCTTGTATCCATCCGGGATGGCTATGGTGATGTCTGGAGCTGATGAGGCGTTCATCCATGTTTCTGTTAGGAAGGCGACGTCCGGAGAGATGGTGTCTAGTAAATTCCAAAGGTTGATGGCGTGTCTGTGGACCGAGCGGGTGTTGAGCAGGATGCATTTTAGATGGTTGGAGTCAGATCTCTGTTTGGTGTTCGTGGATGTGGAGTTGGTCTTGGTGCCGTCAAATTTGCAGTTACATGTGAAGGGTCCATGGGTGTGTCCAGGGGCCGCTTGGACGCAGGTGGGGAGACGGCCGAGATTAAGGGCTTAGAGGGTGGAGGCGTCATATGTAATGCGGGTGGGGTGGGTGGTACGGGGGCCAGGGGGACTGGCGCTGGGCGCGGGCTTGGCGCGGACGGGCGTAGACGGGCTTACCTTTGGCGCACCTTCGGCGCGACCGCTGCGCGTGACCGCTGCTTTTGTAGTGCTGTATACCCATCACATTCACTGTTGCACCGGTATTTATGACCCCTGTGACTTCTGACCCATCAATTTGAATTTGGCACTTTGGTTGGGGTCTTCGCTTTCTTTTCAGGTCTTTCGTGAACGATACGAAGTAGCACTCTCCTTCATCGTCAGTGGAGGAGTCATCTAATCGTGCATGGCGATGTTGTCTTGCTGTCATGGATCTTGATTCTTGAGTTTCTTCCAGACTTAATTGCCTGACTGCTCCTGTTACGGTCCGTCTCCCCGCTGTGTTTCTTCCGCCGAATCCTCCTCTGCACACGCTGGCAAAGTGGTTTGGTGTTCCACATTTCGAACATGTCTTCCCTCTTGCAGGGCACCCATCTTGACTATGCTCATCACGCCCACAGTATCCACAGGATGTTCGTCTCGGGGTTCTGGTCGGCCATCTTCCCCGTCCACCTCTACCTGATGTGCGGACGGCGTCAACTCGTTCTGTCTTTACAACGGCACTTGCTTCCGCTTGAGTGGTCATGGCGGCCTCCATTGCTGTCGACCGGACATCAGATAACTCATGTGACCGTGCGAGCATGAGAATCTCGTTGAGCGTGATGTTGGGCTTGGCGCAGTATTAGTGTTCTTAGAGTCTTGTTCCGGCACCCTTGAATGATCTGTGCTGTAACTACTTTAGTGTGATTATCTTCGGCGCATGTGCTCACCAGTTCCCTTAGTCGGGCATGGAAGTCGTCCATCATCTCACCTTCTCTTTGTTTAGATTGTCTGAACTTAAACCGCTCATAGTGCGGGTTAAGCTGGGGGTCAAAGTGTGCATTGAATGCTCGCACGGCGGCGTTGTAGTCATTAGCGTTGCCGGTATCTGGAAAGTGGGAGAACAGTTTGTAGATTTCAGTGCCCCCAAAGTGCAGTAATAGGGAGCATTTGACTGTGTTATCGGTTTCACGAGTGGCTATGACGTAGTTGTTCAGTTGTCCTATCCATACTGCCCACCTCGGTGCTGCTGTGGAAGGTTCAATTAGCTCGCTGAACGGCGGGAGTGCCTGAATCTGCGAGTGAGCTGATGGATGTGTTTGTTGAGCTGGAGCTACTGCTTGCTGTTGCACTACTTGTTGCGGCGCTGCCTGCTGTTGTGGCGCTGCCTGCTGTTGGGGTTCTGCTTGCTGTTGTGGCGCTGCTTGCTGTTGTGGCGCTGCTTGCTGGTTCTGGTTGCCTGGTGGGTTTGACATTGACTCTTTGTTGTTTGTCCGCCCCTAGGAAAGTGTTTTCCTCTTATAAACCTTTTTTTTTTCACTTTGGATGTACCAATGCTGTTGGTTCGATGAGTCTCTTGTCTGTTTGTATATTTTTTTTTTCTTTTCCTCTCTGGGGAGACCGATGCAGTCTCAGTGCTTGTGTCGCACTGTACTGGGTACGTGTGCGTCACTCTGGGGCACCTCGTGGCTCTGCACGGCCTTCGCGCTCCCACGCCTCTGTCAGGCGTCTCTGCCGGGCCTTTCCCTTGTGCGCATGCGCGCCTAATGCGCTCGGGCCTGTTCGCACGCACGCGTGCAGACGCTGCTTCGGGCCTTCTCCTGCTTGTCTCTCTGCACCACCGGTGTCCTTACGCAGCACGGGGTTGTCGCTGCTCACCGTTGTGGTCGCGGACGTCGTCGGGCTGCTGGGCACTGCTCGATGCCTGTGGAGGGCAAACCGCTCGGCACTGGACCGTCCTGCTTGCCTGTGCGCCGCTCCGTCACTCTTGGTGCCTCTTTGGACGGCGATTCGGCAGGCAATGTTGCTGAATGCGTCCCCCACTTGTCGCCAGTGTAGAGGGGTGAGTGCATAGGCATATGGTGATATAGATATATATAAATGACAAGACAAGACACGAGTGAACACTCTGGATAGTTGGTCGGACCGGAAGTCCCGTGCGACTTCTGACCATTTATTTATAGCCTTCTGGCCACGCCTGGCCAGAAGGTGATGCAATTTGTGTACGTAGTTCCGGCCGAGGCCGGAGCTACCAACAACTAGAACACTACAGGTTACTACAAGCAAAATGAGGGAGCAATAGATGTAACAGACTGGTATTGCCGATTACCCAGTAAATTACTGCACATTTAGATCCACTTACATGCATAGGCAAGAGAATCCGAGTTTCACAGAAATGGGTCAGCGGTCACCATCTTGTACTGTAATACAGAAGGATCGCACGGAGACGTTAGTAAATGATTTAGGAGGGTGTCGCCAGATCAATGGATAGGGAACTGCGAAGAGTCTTACCTTCGTCGAAGCAACGAGTAGCCGCGACCTGTTCGTGGGGCTCTGCTGTCTCACAAGGAGACGAGCTCACGCTGGTAGCGTATAGCGGCAGAGTGGTGTACGTGCACTCTGACGGTATGCCGCAAGAGGGCAATCGAAGACAGACTGCGGGGATTGCAGTCGCGGAAAACTTTATTAACGAAAGGCTATGGACATCACTAAAGCCTCGGAGTAATAGTATGGAAAATGCCTAGGCACGTTGTAATAATGAGTATTAAAAGTTATGTAGGTACATGAAAAAAACAAAATTAATACATATAGGCGTCATATTGGTGCTGATGGCTAACGCATATATATTTACACAAGGAAGAGTATTCCATTAAAACCACAGACACATAGATTAAATCGCGCACCTCTCATCCAAGAGGGTGAAGGCGACTCATGCACATGTTCAGCATCATTATCTATCGGACATTGCGTACCTCTCACACAGGAGGGTAAAGCAAGGTAAAAAGCCCCAATTAGATTAGTTAGCATGTGATTTGAAATGTTGGAAAGAGAAAAATTAGAAAAATTCAGCGACCCAACTTAGCTAGCTGAGCATAACTACTGTCTGCCTCATTAAGGCCATTATTAATCGAGTCCAGAATTGCCATCCATTTGGACTCACGTGTATTCAGGAGTAGCGAAATATCCCCTCCCCCGGGACCTAATGTGACTTTCTCTAGGACTATCCATTTCATGACATTGGGCGTGTGTCCCTGCCTTTGACAATGATCTACCATGGGAGCACCAAGTACATTACACTGGATGCGGCTCCCATGTTGTAAGATTCTTGCCTTTACTCTTTGCTGTGTCTGTCCAACATACACCTTGTCACATGGACATTTAATCACGTAAATCACGTTCATCGTGTTACAATTGGTGTATGATTTCAATGCGAAAGTACGTTCTTGGTGCAAGAACTCCTTTGTTTGGATGGTGGTTGCGCATGCTGCGCAAGTCTCACATCTGTGGTGTCCTAGTATTGGAGGGAGGTTCCAGAGCGATAAGGTGGTGGGGAGTTTTGTGGTGTCCAAAAAGGAATTGACAACCAAGTCTCTGATGTTCTTTGCTCTCTTAAAGGAGTGTAATTGCAAGCTACTCTGCTTGATATCATCATTTGATATCAGGGCCCAATGTTTATTAATGATTTTCTTGATATCATTACTCCTAGTGGAGAAGGTGGTCACACAGATCATAACTGCCCAGACAGCCCACCACCCCTACTCTACCTGAACAAATGGAGCTCCAAGGCCATGCGCGTTGCCTGCTCCAGCTTCGCCAGGCCCAGTTTCATCTGCTGCTGCTGCAGCAGCGTGGACCCCATGGGCTCATTGCTGCCTTCAGGGGGCTTCAGCAGCTCAGCCAGCACCGGAGGCAGAAGGAAGGCAAAATGGCTTATTTTGACCAGCGCAGCACCCGAACATTGTCCCCCTAAGGGCGCCATTTTAGCTAAGGTACTATCAAAGCTGAAGATAATCAGGTTAGGATGCAGCATCTTTGTTAAGGGATCACAAACTGCGTAATTATGGTTGAGGGGTTGCAAATCTAATGCAGCGGCAGCAACACAAAACAAGTACTAGCGAAAGAAGCGAGACAGCTCTAAGCGGAGGCACTTTCACACGGAGGGCAGACTTCATGCATTTAAGTTCAAAACATCCAGGTGAGCCTCCACTATTTTATTCTCACCACTGACTGTTGAGAGAAATGGGGGGTTATGGGCTGGGAATGAGAGAAATGCAGGGGTGGGCGGTTGTACATACGAGCTGGGCTTTACATTTGTTGCACAGTGATAAAACATGGTGTGCCGTGCTGCAAGAATGAGAAAGAATAGTTCTCCCCAACAACAGATGAAGAATGCAAGCAGAAAGAAACTGTATTTAGGAGGTATATTTCTACTGTTCTACTTTCGTAGACCATGCACACTGCCTTGTTGGCTATATGGCCTACACAGGAGTGACTTTTTGATATTTAAACAAAATGATTTTACCTAACAAAAAACGTTGTGTTGAATGAATGCACAGTAGATTTTTACAGTGAAGCAGTCAGGAATACACAGGGTAGGCCTTAAGCCATGTGTGCCCTGTCGCTGTAGTTGATGGCACCATAGGCACTGCAGCCCTCTAATGCCATTACATTTCTGGATCCTGTGTTCACTTTCTACATCATATAGTAGGGACAGCCAATGAGGAATAAGCCAAATTAACCATTTCTAAGAGGGAGCACAGGCACTCTACTAGCAGGGGTAAATTCCACAGAGTTGTAAAGCCAGCAAAAGAAGATATAGGAAAAATCTGGAGGGACGCCACACAAAATATGGTCATTTTCTACAATGATTATTAAAAGGAAGCGTAATTGTTACAAATGAATATAGGGCATTTTACACAAATACCTTTTCATGTGCAAACACTGTTTCGGAATAGTAAACATAACCAAATTATATTTGTCTCAGGTGCAGCCCCAGTGTCAAGTCTCTCTTTATTATGAGAGATGTAAATTTTCTCTTTTTAATCTACATAGACATTCTGGGACTTTTAGTTTGTCTTTTAAGATTGACAGTATGGCTGAAAAATTGCAGCATACAAAGTGCTCTTATAGTTTAAAAGAGAAGACTGACTGGCTTGGGAACACTAAAAGTGCTGTGTGGCAATGAATAGTGTTATGGTCAACAACCCAATGAGAATCCAGACGTTCAAATACCTGCAGCGCAAGCTTCACTTTAACACATAAAAGTTACAGTCAGAGTTTAGAGGTGTGTTGCTTCAGGTGCAAAGTAAAGGGCATGCCAATTTTAAGGGTAAATATTGCAAATTACAAAAAAAACTGAAAGCTATAAAATATCCTTAGCCTTAATATGTCATTTGGTTTTAGGTGGTGGATACTCCCTCTACTTAGTCTGGTTAGTGACTAGCAGCCAATCTTGCGTGCTACTGGTTACAGCACACTCTCCCTTTGTTCTATAGCATTTTGTATTTCACATTTAGAAAACATTTGAAATGGATAAGTAACTAGACATGTCCATATTGGTTATGTGAACACAATATTTTTTCTAACAATGCGTACCAATCTTTGTGTTTTCCAATATCGTTTTGTATGGGGGTAGCAAACAAAATTGCTCATGCATTAGTATATCTTTGTCCCCACCTTTCAAAGGTTTCCTTTTAGACACTGACCAGTGACCTTTTATTTGTTAGATGCCTACAGTCTTGATATAATTTCACAGCTTTCACATCTGGTTCATTTGGATTATACCAAATATAATGGCCTGTACAGCCTAAAATATTCGGTAGCCCCTATTTTTATGAAGGTTGAACTTGCCAGGGTACAATTTTACATGGCCTAATGTAGGCTCCACGAATACATTACTTTTTCTACCAGATAGAATCTTTGCTTGAGTTTTCCAATATCTTTTCCGGAAGTGATACCACATATTACAGCTCATGCATTTCTGTAAAATTAATTTCCCCTACTTTTCAGCTCAAGTTGCCTTTTATTTGATAGCAGACTGCAGTACCTTTTCATAATTTGTGATTTCATTCCTCAAGCTTTCACACCAGGGTCCTTCTGAGGATATTAAATATAATGCTTTACAAGGGCTGTAATATTTGGTGTTCCCTCTGTTTCTCGGGTTAGAGCTTATCAGGACTCAATTTGACATGGCATACTTTGGGCTAGAAGAACACAGTATATTCCTGCCAAATAACACCCTTTACTGTGTTTTCCAACATCTTTTACTGTGTGGATATCACATATTACCGCTCCTGCATTGCTGTAATTTCTGATATCCCCTACTTTTCAACAGGTTAGCTTTTAGCCCACTGACCAATTCAAGTTACCTTTTATATGATAGTAGATTACGCTAATTCTTTGCATTTTTCATTTGATTCCACAAGCTTTCACATCTGGTTCCTTTTGGGAATACCAAATATAATGCCTTGTTTGGGCTATAATATTTGGTATCCCTTATATTTCTTGGGGAAGAGCTTACCAGGATTCAATTTGACATTGCATTCTGTGGACAAAGTATTTTCCTGCCAAATAGCACCCTTCCCTGTGTTTTCCATAATATTTTACTGTGGGGATACCGCATATTACACCTTCTGCAGTGCTGTAATATCTAGAATCCCCAACTTTTCAACCATTACCTGTTAGCCACATATTAACTTAAGATGCTCTTTATTTGCTAGCAGACTGCTACATCTTTTCACAGTTTTGCTTTCATTGTGCAAGCTTTCACATCTGGTTCCTTTGGAGGATACCAAATATAATGTCTCATAAGGGCTATAATATTTGGTATCCCCTATGTTTCTCGGGATAGACTTTACCAGAATTCAATTGGACATGACATTCTGTAGTATTTTCTGCCAAATGTCATCCTTCCCTCTGTGTTCCACATAATTGTACTATGGGGAGGCCACATATTACAGCTTTAATCCAGAAAGGGGTCAGGCCCTAATGACAGGAACCAGGTAGGGCCAATAATCAATATGCAAAACGGGGGGAATACCTGGGATCCAGCTTCTTGATTTACAAATAACCACACTATATGCCTTTTGTGGTTAGGGTTGTTTATTTACCCTCTTTTTTCTTTAATTGTTTTGGAAGACTTCATAAGGGAAACTCTCTTATTTCCAGAAGATCATAAAAGTTATACCACAATCAACATTAATTAAATCAACAAATAAACATGACATTGGACAAAACTCAATTGTTGTTAAATGACAAACATACGAACAAAATTGCACAATATGTTAAAACCACACAAATAACTCAATTTCCTGTTGTCGAAGCAGGCTTTTTCGACAACAGGAAATTAATTTAAATACATCCGGGTAGCCAAGGCTGTGCGCGACAACCCGACGGTGTTGCTTAGCGGTGGCGGATGAAAGTTACAGTGATCTCTGGACCAAAGAAGAGTTTTACTGGTAAAGAGTATTCGAATGTAGAAAAAGACGGTATAGAAAAACTGGGTCGCCTTCAGAATTTCCGAAGGATCAGAACGAGATAAGCACGATCAGAAGATAAACCGCAGTTTGGTCGCCACTTGAAAATTGGAGTCACAAAAGCTCTTTTCGCAAAAACCACCAATAAGATTGCTTCAATATGCTCATAATAAGAAGCCCTGATGAAAGCCTGCAAAGGAATTAAAACGTGGCTAGAAACGCGTCGGCATATTCTTTAATGACATCAATTAATTGAATTGTCAAATCAGGCCATTCGCATTGAATGAGTTGGCGTTATCTGCTTCTTTATTTAGTGATAAATAGCAAAAAAAATTCTTTGAACTGAAAAAGAATTTGATTACACACGCATGAGTTTTCCGTGTGGTTTTAACATATTGTGCCATTTTGATCGTATGTTTTTCATTTAACAACAATTGAGTTTTGTCCAATGTCATGTTTATTTGTTGATTTAATTAATGTTGATTGTGATATAACTTTTATGATCTTCTGGAAATAAGAGAGTTTCCCTTATGAAGTCTTCCAAAACAATTAAAGAAAAAAGAGGGTAAATAAACAACCCTAACCACAAAAGGCATATAGTGTGGTTATTTGTAAATCAAGAAGTTGGATCCCAGGTATTCCACCCATTTTGCATACATATTACAGCTTTGGCATTGCTGTAATATCTGGTACCATATATAATGGACTCTACCACCTATAAAATTTGGTATCCCTTGTGTTTCTCGGGTAAGAACTTACAAAGATTCAATTTGATGTGGTCTAATATTGGATGGCTTAGCACAGTATTCGTTTGCCAATAAGCACTCTTCCTTTTTCTGCACAACATCATATATTTCATATACATATACATCATACCAAATATTTGGGCTCAAGCCATGCTGTAATGTCTCGCATCCCCTACGTTCCATGGGTTACCCTTTAGCCATTGACCACTTGAAGTTGCCTTTTATTAGATAGCAGATTACATTATCTTTTCCCATTGGGTACATCATTCCATAGGAATTGACATCCAGTACGCTTAGGGGATACCAAATATAATAACCTATGCGGCCTATAATATTTGGTATCCCCAGTGTTTCTCGGGTTAGAATTTACAAGGATTCCGTTGGACATTGCCTTATGTTGGCTGGGAGAGCACAGCATTTCTACACCAAAAAACATCCTTCCATTTGCTTTCCAAAATCATTTATTAAGGGGATAACAAATAATATGGCTCATGCATTATCATAATATCTTGTATCCCCTATGTTTCATGGGTTACCCTTTAGCCATTGACCAATTGATTGTGCCCTTTATTTGATAGCAGAGTAAAGTATCTTTTCACGTTTTGTACATCATTCCACAAGATTTTACCTCTGGTGCCCTTAGGGGATACCACTTATAATAGCCTATACAGCCTATAATATTTGGTATCCCCAGCGTTTCTTGGGTTAGAAGTTACCAGGATTCAATTTCACATCGCCTTATGTTGGGTAGTGTAGCACAGTATTTCTATACCAAATGGCAGCCTTCCTTTTGCTTTCCAACATCGTTACTAAGGGGATACCAAATATTATGGGTCACACATTGCCATAATATCTTGTATCCCCTATGTGTCATGGGTTACCCTTAAGCCATTGACCAATTGAATTTGCCTTTTATTTGATAGCAGACTACAGTATCTTTTCAAATTTTGTACATCATTTTACAAGATTTTGCATCCGTACCCTTAGGGGATACCAACTATAATAGCCTATACGACCTATAATATTTGGTATCCCCAGCGTTTCTCAGGTTAGAAGGTACCAGGATTCAATTTGATCTCGCCTTATGTTGGCTGGAGGAGCACAGTATTTCTATACCTAATAGCACCCTTCCTTATGCTTTCCAACATCATTTACTATAGGGATACCAAATATTATGGCTCATTCTTTGTTGTAATATCTCGTATCCCCGATGTTTCATGTGTTACCTTTTGAGCCATTGAATATTTGAAATTACTTTTTGTTTGATAGCAGACTACAGTATGTTTTCACATTTTGTACATCATTCCACAAGATTTTGCATCCGTACCCTTAGGGGATACCAACTATAATAGCTTATACGACTTATAATATTTGGTATCCCCAGCGTTTCTCTGGTTAGAAGTTACCAGGATTCAATTTGACCTGGCCTTATGTTGGATGGAGGAGCACAGTATTTTCATACCAAATAGCACCCTTCCTTTTGCTTTCCAAAATCATTTTCTACGGGGATACCAAGGGCCCGATGTAGGTCACCAAATACAGGTCGGTAACGGCCGAATTCGGCCGTTACCGACCGTTATTTGGTGATTGAGATGTAGGAGGCAATATTTTGCGAAATCTGTAAATTTACTGAATCGGTAAATTGACCTCTTCTGTAAAATACCGAATTGGTAATGTTACCGATTCGGTAAATTCCAGATGTAGGTAGCACTGTTTACCGTGCTACAGGCCTTCAGAATTCGATATTTTACCACCCAATCCTATTGGGTGATAAAATACCGAATACAGTACACCTGTGCCATGTGACAGACAGACATCCCCTTAGGGCATGTCTGTGTGCCACATGGCACACATGCCTGTATTTGGGGTGCTAGAGGGTGTCAAAGTGACACCCCCTGCACCGTTGCTCCAATCGGTATTTACCGAATCGGTAAATACCGATTTGGTAATGCCCATTGATTCCTATGGGCTTCAATGCCCATAGGAATCAATGGGCATTACCGAATCGGTATTTACAGAATCGGTAAATACCGAATCTCAACGATTCATTTTACCACTTCTTAAATACCGAATCGGTATGATTCGGTATTTAAGAAGTGGTAAAAATAAATTACCTACATCGGGCCCTAAATATTATCGCTCACCCATTGTGTAATATATTGTATCCCATATCTTTCATGGGTTACCCTTTAGACTACAGTAACTTTTCATATTTGTAGATCATTCTACAAGATTTTGCATCCGTACCTTTAGGTGATACCAAATTTAATAGCATATACAGCTTATAATATTTGGTATCCCCAGTGTTTCTCGGGTTGGAAGTTACCAGGATTCAATTTGACTTTGCCTTTTGTTGCATGGGGGAGCAAAGTGTACTGATACCAAGGAGCACCCTTCCTTTTGCTTTCCAACACCATTTACTATGGGGATACCAACTATTATGGCTCCCGCATTGCTGTAATATCTAGTATCCCATTTGTTTCATGGGTTACCCTTGAGCCATTGAATAGTTGAAAGTGCCTTTTGTTTGATAGCAGACTACAGTATGTTTTCACATTTTGTACATCATTCCACAAGATTTTGCATCCGTACAATTAGGGGAAACCAACTATAATAGCCTATACAGCCTATAATATTTGGTATCCCCAGCGTTTCTTGGGTTAGAAGTTACCAGGATTCGATTTCACATCGCCTTATGTTGGGTGGAGGAGCACAGTATTTCTATACCAAATGGCACCCTTCCTTTTGCTTTCCAACATCGTTTACTATGAGGATACCAAATAATATGGCTCACGCATTGCTTTAATATCTCGTATCCCCTAAGTTTCATGTGTTACCTTTTGAGCCATTGAATATTTGAAATTACCTTTTGTTTGATAGCAGACTACAGTATGTTTTCACATTTTGTACATCATTCTACAAAATTTTGCATCCGTACCCTTAAGGGATACCAACTATAATAGCCTATACAACCTATAATATTTGGTATCCCCAGCAATTCTCGGGTTAGAAGTTACCAGGATTCAATTTGACCTTGCCTTATGTTAGATGGAGGAGCACAGTATTTCATACCAAATAGCACCCTTCCTTTTGCTTTCCAAAATCATTTTCTATGGGGATACCAAATATTATGGCTCACCCATTTTGTAATATACTGTATCCCATATGTTTCATTGGTTACCCTTTAGCCATTGACCAATTGAATTAGCCTTTTATTTGATAGCAGACTACAGTATCTTTTGATATTTGTACATCATTCCACAATATTTTGCATCCGTACCTTTAGGTGATACCAAATTTTACGGCATATACAGCCTATAATATTTGGCATCCCCAGTGTTTCTTGGGTTGGAAGTTACCAGGATTCAATTTTTCTTTGCCTTTTGTTGGATGGGGGATCACAGTATACTGATACCAAGGAGCACCCTTCCTTTTGCTTTCCAACACCATTTACTATGGGATACCAAACATTATGGCTCACGCATTGCTGTAATATCTAGTATCCCATTTGATTCATGGGTTTCCCTTGAGCCATTGAATAGTTGAAAGTGCCTTTTGTATGATAGCAGACTACAGTATGTTTTCAAATTTTGTACATCATTCCACAAGATTTTGCATCCGTACCCGTAGGGGAAACCAACTATAATAGCCTATACGGCCTATAATATTTGGTATCCCCAGTGTTTCTCGGGTTAGAATTTACTAGGATTCAATTTGACTTTGCCGTATGTTGGATGGGGAAGCACAGTATTCCTATACCAAATAGCACCCTTCCTTTTGCTTTCCAACACCATTTACTATGGGATACCAAATATTATGGCTCACGCATTGCTATAATATCTAGTATCCCATTTGTTTCATGGGTTACCCTTAAGCCATTGACCAATTAAATTTGCCTTTTATTTGATAGCAGACTACAGTATCTTTTCAAATGTTATACATCATTCCACAAGATTTTGCGTCCGTACCCTTAGGGGATACCAACTATAATACCCTATACGACCTATAATATTTGGTATCCCCAGCGTTTCTCGGGTTAGAAGTTATCAGGATTCAATTTGATCTTGCCTTATGTTGGATGGAGGAGCACAGTGTTTTCATACCAAATAGCACCCTTTCTTTTGCTTTCCAAAATCATTTTTTATGGGGATACCAAATATTATGGCTCACCCATTGTGTAACATATTGTATCCCATATGTTTCATGGGTTACCCTTTAGCCATTGACCAATTGAATTAGCCTTTTATTTGATAGCATACTACAGTATCTTTTCATATTTGTACATCATTCCACAAGATTTTACATCCGTACCTTTAGGTGATACCAAATTTAATAGCATATACAGCCTACAATATTTGGTATCCCCAGTGTTTCTCGGGTTGGAAGTTACCAGGATTCAAATTGACTTCGCCTTTTGTTGGATGGGGGAGCACAGTGTACTGATACCAAGGAGCACCCTTCCTTTTGCTTTCCAACACCATTTACTATGGGGATACCAAATATTACGGCCAACACATTGCTGTAATATCTAGTATCCCTTTTATTGCATGGGTTACACTTGAGTCAATGAATAGTTGAAAGTGTCTTTTGTTTGATAGCAGACTACAGTATCTTTTCAAATTTTGTACATCACTCCACAATATTTCGCATCCGATACCCTTAGGGGATACAAAAATATAATAGCCTAAATGGCCTATAATATTTGGTATCCCCAGCGTTTCTCTGGTTAGAAGTTACGAGGATTCAATTTGAGATTGACTTATGTTGGCTGGAGGAGCACAGTTTTTCTATACCTAATAGCACCCTTCCTTATGCTTTCCAACATCATTTACTATAGGGATACCATATATTATGGCTCACGCTTTGCTGTAATATCTAGTATCCCATTTGTTTCATGGGTTACACGTGAGCCATTGACCAATTGAATTAGCCTTTTATTTGATAGCATACTACAGTATCTTTTCATATTTGTACATCATTCCACAAGATTTTACATCCGTACCTTTAGGTGATACCAAATTTAATAGCATACACAGCCTATAATATTTGGTATCCCCAGTGTTTCTCGGGTTGGAAGTTACCAGGATTCAAATTGACTTCGCCTTTTGTTGGATGGGGGAGCACAGTGTACTGATACCAAGGAGCACCCTTCCTTTTGCTTTCCAACACCATTTACTATGGGGATACCAAATATTACGGCCAAAGCATTGCTGTAATATCTAGTATCCCATTTATTGCATGGGTTACACTTGAGCCATTGAATAGTTGAAAGTGTCTTTTGTTTGATAGCAGACTACAGTATCTTTGCAAATTTTGTACATCACTCCACAATATTTCGCATCCGATACCCTTAGGGGATACAAAATATAATAGCCTAAATGACCTATAATATTTGGTATCCCCAGCGTTTCTCTGGTTAGAAGTTACCAGGATTCAATTTTACATTGACTTATGTTGGCTGGAGGAGCACAGTTTTTCTATACCTAATAGCACCCTTCCTTATGCTTTCCAACATCATTTACTATAGGGATACCATATATTATGGCTCACGCATTGCTGTAATATCTAGTATCCCATTTGTTTCATTGTTTACACTTGAGCCATTGAATAGTTGAAAGTGTCTTTTGTTTGATAGCAGACTACAGTATCTTTTCAAATTTTGTACATCACTCCACAATATTTCGCATCCGATACCCTTAGGGGATACAAAATATAATAGCCTAAATGGCCTATAATATTTGGTATCCCCAGCGTTTTTCTGGTTAGAAGTTACCAGGATTCAATTTGACATTGACTTATGTTGGCTGGAGGAGCACAGTATTTCCATACCTAATAACACCCTTCCTTATGCTTTCCAACATCCTTTACTATAGGGATACCAAATATTATGGCTCATTCTTTGTAATAATATCTTGTATCCCCGATGTTTCATGTGTTACCTTTTGAGCCATTGAATAGATGAAATTACCTTTTGTTTGATAGCAGACTACAGTATATTTTCACATTTTGTACATCATTCCACAAGATTTTGCATCCGTACCCCTAGTGGATACCAACTATAATAGCTTATACGACTTATAATATTTGGTATCCACAGCGTTTCTCTGGTTAGAAGTTACCAGGATTCAATTTGATCTCGCCTTATGTTGGATGGAGGAGCACAGTATTTTCATACCAAATAGCACCCTTCCTTTTGCTTTCCAAAACAATTTTCTATGGGGATACCAAATATTATGTCTCACCCGTTGTGTAATATATTGTATCCCATATGTTTCATGGGTTACCCTTTAGCCATTGACAAATTGAATTAGCCTTTTATTTGATAGCAGACTACAGTAACTTTTCATATTTGTACATCATTCCACAAGATTTTGCATCCGTACATTTCGTTGATACCAAATTTAATAGCATATACAACCTATAATATTTGGTATCCCCAGTGTTTCTCGGGTTGGAAGTTACCAGGATGCAATTTGACTTCGCCTTTTGTTGGATGGGGGAGCACAGTGTACTGATAGCAAGGAGCACCCTTCCTTTTGCTTTCCAACACCATTTACTATGGGGATACCAACTATTATGGCTCCAGCATTGCTGTAATATCTAGTATCCCATTTGTTTCATGGGTTATCCTTGAGCCATTGAATAGTTGAAAGTGCCTTTTGTTTGATAGAAGACTACAGAATGTTTTCACATTTTGTACATCATTCCACAAGATTTTGCATCCGTACCATTAGGGGAAACCAACTATAATAGCCTATACAGCCTATAATATTTGGTATCCCCAGCGTTTCTTGGGTTAGAAGTTACCAGGATTCGATTTCACATCGCCTTATGTTGGGTGGAGGAGCACAGTATTTCTATTCCAAATGGCACCCTTCCTTTTGCTTTCCAACATCGTTTACTATGATGATACCAAATATTATGGCTCACGCATTGCTTTAATATCTAGTATCCCATTTGTTTCATGGGTTCTCCTTGAGCCATTGCATAGTTGAAAGTGCCTTTTGTTTGATAGCAGACTACAGAATGTTTTCACATTTTGTACATCATTCTACAAGATTTTGCATCCGTACTCTTAGGGAATACCAACTATAATAGCCTATACGACCTATAATATTTGGTATCCCCAGCAATTCTCGGGTTAGAAGTTACCAGGATTCAATTTGACCTCGCCTTATGTTAGATGGAGGAGCACAGTATTTTCATACCAAATAGCACCCTTCCTTTTGCTTTCCAAAATCATTTTCTATGGGGATACCAAATATTATATCTCACCCATTTTGTAATATATTGTATCCCATATGTTTCATTGGTTACCCTTTAGCCATTGACCAATTGAATGAGCCTTTTATTTGATAGCAGACTACAGTATCTTTTCACATTTTGTACATCATTCCACAATATTTTGCATCTGATACCCTTAAGGGATACCAAATATAATAGCCTATAGGCCCTTTACTATTTGGTATCCCCAGCGTTTCTCATGTTAGAAGTTACCAGGATTCAATTTGACATTGACTTATGTTGGCTGGAGGAGCATAGTATTGTTTTACCTAATAGCACCCTATCTTTTGCTTTCCAACATCATTTACTATAGGGATACCAAATATTATGGCTCATTCATTTTTGTAATATCTCGTATCCCCGATGTTTCATGTGTTACCTTTTGAGCCATTGAATAGTTGAAATTACCTTTTGTTTGATAGCAGACTACAGTATGTTTTCATATTTTGTACATCATTCCACAAGATTTTGCATCCGTACCCTTAGGAGATACCAACTATAATAGCCTACACGGCCTATAATATTTGGTATCCCCAGTGTTTCTCGGGTTAGAACTTACCAGGAATAAATTTGACATCGTCTTATGTTGAATGCGGGAGCAAGGTATTTATATGCCAAACAGCACCCTTCCTTAAGCTTTGCAACATCATTTACTATGGGGATACCATATATTATGGCTCACGCATTGCTGTAATATCTCTTATCTCCTATGCTTAATGGCTAACCCTTGAGCCATTGAACAGTTGAAATTGCCTTTTGTTTGATAGCAGACTATAGTATCTTTTCATATTTTGTATTTAATTCCACAAGATTTTGCCTTCAGTACCCTCAGGGGATACCAACTATAATAGCCTATATGGCCTATAATGTTAGGTATCCACAGTGTTTCTCAGGTTAGAAGTTTCCCGGTTTCAATTTGACTTTGCCTTATGTTGGATGCGGGAGCACAGTAAGTAAGTAAAGTAAGCTTTATTCGATTTTTCAGATAAAAATCATAAAAGCACTACAAAAACATTTATATATACAGCAATTAAAAGTATCATGTACATAGTTGATACAAATTAGACGCTTACTTTATCATTTAGGAGAAGTTCATTAGAAAAACAGAATAAAACACCATATTTTACAAGCAATTCAATAATAGCAGACAGCGATGTGCCAAGAGATGAAAAAGTTTTAACACAGAGATTTTCTGTACATTATTACCGTTTTTAAGAAACATGAGACGGCATAAATGACATGGTCACCTTCTAGCTGTAACATTTTTAGATAAGCTGGTCTACATTTTCGTAGCCCCCATCGTTTTAGGAACGGCCTCAGGAATTGTTGTCTGGGGTGTGTGTATAGTTTGCAAAAAAACATAATATGTATGTTAGATTGCACCGAGATGTTATCACAAGGGCAAATTAATTTGTTAGAGGACCAGTCATTGGTGTTAGGTAGGGTAACCATGCGAAAGAAAATCCCCAGGCGCAAACGGGACAACAGCATTCGAAGATATGGACTATGTACCACAACCAGGTAAGTTTGCAGACCCTCATTAGGTGTAATTTTCTGATAATTTAAAACTATGTGCCTTGATTTTTCATGGGTCCATCTAGCAGTTTCTAGATGGATGGTTATCATTTTTTTTAAGGCTGATCTTGAGATGCCATCCAGGGTTCAAGGATTATCAAAGTACTCTGGGTGACCCAGATCAGTAAACATAGATCTCACGTACGATAACCATCTAACATTGGCTGCCCCATCTAAGGCCAAACAGTCTTCGATGAGATCTCTATTGAACCTAGCTTCATGTGTAACCCACACTTTATGCCAGAGCAAGATAGGGGACATCTTAATGATGTCATTGAGATATTTAACTCCTACCTCAATATGTGACATGTACGTGGAGGTACTTTTGGCCACTCCCAATAGGTAACAAATAAATTGATTTTCACAGCCCTGTAGGGAATGGTCTTTCTCAATACCCCATATGCCCGCGCCATAGGTGGCTGTTGAAACGCATTTAGCCCGATAGATCTGGATCAGCTCCTTAATTGGCTTGCCGCCAGTTCTATCAGAAAAAACGCGCAGGGCGCCTATTGTGCGGCTATAGGCCAGCTTTCTAGCAGCTATCGCTGCCTGCCAGCGGCACCGTCTGTCAAACAGAACTCCTAGATAGCAAAATTTATCTGTAATTGCAATTTTTTGTTTGTCTAGAAATATGGTGCAGGGGGCTCTATTGAGCTTTCAGGTACATGGCATAGTAAATGTTTTCGAGATGTTAACTCTGAGGCCTCTGTCCCTCATGTAACATGCAAAATTGGTTACCGCCCTTTGTAAACCAACTTGGGTCTGGGACATTATGGCCGCGTCATCGGCATATAATAAAATTGGAACTGGTGAGCCTTTGACGGTTGGGTAGTCATTTGGAAGGGTGGAAAGGTGCTGTCCAATTGAATTGATGTAATATGTAAAAAGCCGTGGGGCCAGAATACAGCCTTGTCTCACCCCTCTAGTAATCGGGAATTTCTCAGTACATTCCCCCTGTTTACCAAACATCACTCTTGCCCCTGCATCTTTATAGAGCTCTTTGATAAAAATTATGATGCGGTTATCAATGCCCAGTTCACCCAATGTTACCCACAATAGTGGATGATCGACGCAGTCAAACGCGGAGCTTAGATCGATAAAAGTTATAAAAAGGGCTCCGCTCTTGACATGAGTATACTTAGAAATAAGGAGGGTCAGGTTTAGACACTGTTCAATTGTCCCTATTTCTTTTCTGAACCCATACTGTAGATGGGAAACAACATTATGGTCTTCCTCCCAGAGTTGTATTCTCTTTAAGATAATTCTTCCTGCCACTTTCATTAGACCATCCAATACGGATATCGGCCTATAGCAGGTAGGGTCATCCCTGTTACCCTTTTTAAATATAGGGACCACGATGGCATCCGTCCAGGTTTCAATGAACCCACTTTGGTTTCCCTTGTTTAAAACATTTGTAAGCAGGGGGGCCCAAAAGTCCGGCTCTGCTTTATACACATCTACCGGCATACAATCTGGTCCTGCTGCTTTGCCTGGTGCACTTTCCCTTATGGCATCATGAACTTCCTCAATGGTAAAAAATAAGTCTATGGGAAATGGATGGATTGAGGGGTGTTCAAGGCCACTATTGTGTGCTCCATTTTCTGGGAGTGGGCACACCCCTAATGATGTTATAGTGTCTCCAATCATTGCGTGGTTATACAATTGTCTGAAATGGGTTAACCATCTTTCACCTGTTATGGCTAGATCCATGGTGTTAACACTGTCCCTTGGCTGGTATAAGGATTTTACCGCCCTCCAGAAGAGAGAACTATTCTTCTGCCTAGAAGCCACCATCAGTGATTCCCATGCTTCCGTTTTCAAAGTCAGCTTTCTTTCTTTAATAGCTGATTTATATAGTCTCCTAGTCTCACGTATTAAGGGTGGGTTTTTCGGTTTTAAGGACAAGGCTCTTTTTAGATCTTTCAGTGCCTTAGTACACTTTCCGTTGAACCACCCTTCAGGCCTTGTTATGTTTCCTTTAGGCACTCGGACCAGCATATTTTTAATGTGGCGCTGTATGTTTGAAAAGGCGGACATAACGTTCTTGGGAACGCTATGTTCCTCCAAACAAACAACAACATCAGCAGCACATTGAGTAAGCACATTCTGTAGGAACACCCGGGGCACAATTGTTTCCCATTTAACAGCGTATCCATTGGTTCTGGTTAGATTGATCTTGTATGGGTAAGTGCATACAGTCCCCTTTTTACCGTGAAGCCCTGTAACATTTACTCCGATTATCAGTGGGTAGTGGTCACTCGATAAATCCTTTCCAACTTCCCAGGAGGTTATAAACCCTGGGTTGGCAGGGGTGATTAAGGCAAAATCAATTATCGAATTACAGCCTCTGCCATTAAAGGTTGGCTCGAATGGGACTAGTGGTGAACAGATCTGGTTAACAAATGAAAAATCAAAATTAAAAACAATGCCATTAAGAAGGGACCCCATCTTGGTATGAGAGAAATGTATTGGACCCTCCTCCCCATAATCTGACAGACCACACAAATCTGTTTCGGTAAGCGAGCAAATGGTGCAATTAAAATCCCCAACCCCGACAATCCTTTTTACCCCTACAAGGTCATCAGCAAATCGGGTAATACAACTCATCATTTTTGCCATAGTGGGCTCCATTTCACTATTAGTCATGTTATTACAAAAATTCACTAATACAATATTCTCATTGAATCCCCATTTAAGTGATAATAGTTGGAAGTGCTGACTAGGAAAGAATTTGTGTACCTTAACATCCGCAGTAGTTGAAACATAAATACAGAGGCCACCCTTAGTATGTCCCTGTGCTGATGACATAGCCGGGGAATGAAAGGTCTGATAACCTAGCAAGTGTGCTTCTTCTAGGAGCCATGTTTCTTGGAAGCAGAGTATACCGTGTTTTTGGATAAAATCTAACCAAGGCTTATGGGCGACTTTGCTTCCAAGACCCGCCACATTCCATGAGAACAGTGAGTGAAATACCTTACTAGGGTCCCCTTGGTTATGTCCAACTTTCTCATCGAGGTTAAGAGCATGCGGGAGAGATATATGTGGTGTGGCCGCTGTTATCGCGGGAGTGGCAGAGCTACAGTCATTTAAGGGTAACTGGGAATTCTATGGAACAGAGTTAGAGTCCGAGGTAGGTCTTAGTAAATTTTTCCCAACTATCTTGCAAACCCGCTGCTCCTTGAGCGTGCTGGATGAATCGGTTTGATCTATAGTACATCCACGCATCAGGTACCTATCAGGCGACTTTTCCCTTATACATGTCACATTAAGTCATTCATTCTCCTCCAATCCGGAGAAAGGATGGAATAAGTTAGACAGAGGTATGTTCCAAGTATCCTTGGGATTATAGGTTTGGAAATGATCCCTGGGATTATCGGCATAGGGATTGTTGTTATTAGGCAGTGGTTGGTTTAGGTACGGAAATGGAAAACAAAGATCATTATTCCTATTGTAAAAGTCATGGGCCATCGGGTTCATGAAAGGATCTGGTCTGTGTGGTACGTGGGGTCTATAACTCTTAAGAGGATCGGGAGTGGGCATGGGTTGAAAAAAAGGAGAGTCATTTCCATTATGATGTCTTTGAGCTGGGTTCAGGGTTAGAGTAGGTCTATGTAAACCTTCAGGTCTCCAATTATTTAGGGGGCGATGATTTCTATTCCTCATTGGTAGGTTTTTATTGAGTGAGGGCTTCATGAGAGCTTCCGGATAGAAATAGCTCAGGTTATGCGTGGCAATCCCCCCCTCACCTTTCCCAGGGAACCAGTCACTAATATATGTGACCAGTCTGTGGTCTTTAAAATTGACAATAATCACATCCCCTTCAATGTCCTTTGGTCTAGATCCCACCCACTTACATCGCCTAACCGAAACTATGTCACCATTTAGGTGTGTTGGGAGTGGTCTGTTTTTCGGCAGCCAGTAGATGACCTTATTTTTAAGGCTAGAATAGTGTTCTGCGTTACTGCCTGGCATGGGCGGGACTCCTGTAAGAACGATGACATAATTTAGGGATTCCGGGGGCAAATCAGCGACATTTCTTGTTCTTGTTTTAGTTGCAAAGGTCGGCCTACTTATGGGATCTTTTATGATGGGGCATCTTTTTTGAGTCCCTGTGTTAGAATGGGAAGTTTCCTTATTTGTGTTGTCAATAGCTGTGGAGGATTTATTGGTGGATTTAGTATCCGCCACTGAATTGGATCTCCCTGCAGCGGGCTTTTTGATTAATGTAGGAGTACCAGTTTGTTGCTTGGATAGTTCAGTAGAAGGTTGTTTAACTGACTGGGTCATATTTCTTTGTTCGTCAGATTTCTGACAAGGTACTACCTTTTGCCCTTGAAGGATCTGGTCCATTTTTTCCCCTAACCTTATGACCCTTTCGGTAAGTGGAAGTATCAGAGCCTTGATAAGGCAGTCAATATCATTTAGTAGACCTTCATAACTTGGAACAGATATTGATTTAACAATCAGGTGCCCTGTTGGGTCCTCTTTCCCTGCTTCTTTAGAAATCGTGTGCGGAGGGTATATGGTATTGGTGGAAGGTCTATTCCCCTTTTTAAATGCTCCCTTCCTTCTTCTCTTTCTCAGTGGTGAACCAGAGACACTGTTGGGACCCTTATTGGTTTCCTTGGTAGGAGGTTTTTTAGACTTTTTATCAGGTGTACTGGGCGGATGATGATCAGGCCCCAAGAGTGTAAATATAGGGGAAGGTGCATTTATGTCATGGAGAGGGGCTAGACCATTAAGTAGGGGAGTACTTAGGTCAATTATCTGATTTTCATTAGACTCAGAGGAGGTAGGGTCAGGAATGACTATGATGTCGTTTTGGGCAGGGTAGTTGGTCTGGAATATAAGTGGGATACCATCTGTGCTAAGAGACTCACTATCAGGTTCTTTGGATTTGGTTAAATCTGTAAGAATACCTGTGTCTACATTCTGGGCGGGGAGTGGTCTTTGTTTTAACAACTCGATGGAGAGACGTCGCCCAGCTCGCTTCTCAGCGAGCGTGAGCTCCCTATCAACTTCGCTCTTTATTTTGGCAAAAAATGTATCCAGTGGGCCTAAAATGGGAGACCCAGCCGTACCCGACACTTCGAGTAAAGACATTTTGAGCATACAAAAAGTTCAAGACAACAGTGTGATGGAAGCCTAAGGATAGAATCAATAACAAACTCTACTAGGACAGGAGTAATACGGGGCGAAAACAATTATTAAGAAAACAAGTGTGGTACTAAACATATGAGTCTGTGATCAATATCAAAGGGTAATGTCTGTACCGTAGGACTGCTTTCACGACGTAAGGGGGGTAGCCCAGCCCGGCCTCCTTCGGTCTATGACGGCCACAGACGGTCCCGCCCTTGTCCCGGGCTTCTCCCGGCGCACTCCCGCGCAGCGGGATCACGTCAGCCTTTAAATAACTATTAGTGTGACTAGCGGGTGGGCGGGGCCGGCAGGGAGAGCAGCCCAGCTGGTCCAATGGGGCGCGCAGGGACTTCTGGTCCTCGGAGTCCCTGCTGTTGCTCGCAGCCCTGCCGGTCGAGGAGAAACTGCCCCCTTTCCAATGGTCCAGTTACAGTTTGTGACCGCGCTGCGGGACCCGCGAAGCGGGTCCAGCGAGTCGTAGCGTTCTGCAATTACCGGGTCCAAGGGAGAAAGGTGAGCTGTGACGGCGTGCAGCGGGCTAGTGGAGAATCCACTCACTTCCAGGTGCAGCAGACTTTTAGCACTGTGAGCGGGCGGGCGGGGCCGGCAGGGAGAGCAGCCCAGCTGGTCCAATGGGGTGCGCAGGGACTCCTGGTCCTCGGAGTCCCTGCTGTTGCTCGCAGCCCTGCCGGTCGAGGAGAAATTGCCCCCTTTCCAATGGTCCAGTTACAGTTTGTGACCACGCTGCGGGACCCGCGAAGCGGGTCCAGCGAGTCGTAGCGTTCTGCAATTACCGGGTCCAAGGGAGAAAGGTGAGCTGTGACGGCGTGCAGCGTGCTAGTGGAGAATCACCACAGTATTTCTACAGCAAATAGCACCCTTCCTTTTGCTTTCCAACATCATTTACTAAGGGGATACCAAATATTATGGCTCACGCATTGCCATAATATCTCGTATCCCCTATGTTTCATGGGTTACCCTTTAGCCATTGACCAATTGAATTTGCCTTTTATTTGATAGCAGACTACAGTATCTTTTTACATTTTGTACATCATTCCACAAGATTTTGCATCCGTCCCCTTAGGTTATACCAAATAAAGTAGCCTATATGGCCTATAATATTTTGTATCCCCAGTCTTTCTCGATTTAGAAGTTACCAGGGTTCAATTTGACTTCGCATTATGTTGGATGGGGGAGCACAGTAGTCCTATACTAAAGACCACCCTTCATTTTGCCTTCCAATATCATTTCATAAGGGGATACCAAATATTATGGCTCACGCATTGCTGTAATATTTGGTATCCGCTATGTTTCATGAGTTAACCAGGAGCCATTGAATAGTTGAAATTGCCTTTTGTTTGGTAGCAGAATACAGTATCTTTTCACATTTTGTACATCATTCCACAAAATTTTCCATCCGTACACTTAGGGGATACCAACTATAATAGGCTATATGGCTTAAAATATTTTCTATCGCCAGTGTTTCTCTGGTTAGAAGCTACCAGGATTCAATTTGACTTCGCCTTATGTTATATGCAGTAGCACAGTATTTCTAAACTAAATAGCACACTTCATTTTGCTTTCCAACATCATTTACTATGGGGATACCAAATATTATGGCTCATGTATTGCTGTAATATCTCGTATCCCCTATGTTTCATTTGTTACCCTTTACCTATTGACCAGTTGAAATTGACTTTTGTTTGATAGCAGACTACAGTATCTTGTCATATCCGTACTCTTAGGGGAAACCAACTATAATGGCGTATACGGCCTATAATATTCGGTATCACCAGTATTTAAGCGGTTGGAAGTTACCAGGATTCAATTTGACTTCACCTTATGTTGGATGCAGGAACACAGTATTTCATTCCCAAATTGCACCATTCCTTTTGCTTTCAAAAGTAATTTACATTGGGGATACCAAATATTGGGTCTCACACATTGCCGTAATATCTTGTATCCCCTATGTTTCATGGATCACCCTTTAGCCATTGACCATAATTTGGTAGCAAACTACAGTATATTTTCACATTTTGTACATCATTCCACAAGATTTTGCCTGGTGTACCCTTAGGGGATACCAAGTATAATAGCCAATACATCCTATAATATTTGATATCCTCAGCGTTTCTCAGGTTAGAAGTTACCAGGATTCAATTTTATATTGCCTTATGTTGGATGGGTGAGCACAGTATATCTATGCAAAATAGCACCCTTCCTTTTGCTTTCCAACATCGTTTTCTATGGGGATACCAAATGTTATGGCTCACGCATCATGTGCACTGTCAGAAATAACAGATACAGAAAGGTGTGGGTTTTCAGTTGGGGGGCCAGAGCTCATCATGGTCTGGCCGGGCCCCGCTCATAATCCCATCCGTAGGTACGACTATGAAACGTCATTTTGGATCCTGCACATCCAGGCAAAACTGACGCTGCCTGCACTGAAGCCATGGACAATGCACACCGAGCCCACAACGCAATGACCTTGACCTTGCCTTTCAACAAAGCCCCGACTTTGCCGCAGCACCTCTGATGAACTGCTTTTGCGTGAGTCTCAGACACCACATCACCGACATCTGTGGTGCACCATCCCTGCTCCTATGCATTACTGGCCCTGTGTGGCTGTCGACCGGTGCATCGCCCTCAGCCCAGTGGTTCAACTACAACACCACAAATTCGACTCACTGCACTCTTAACATTGACACATCACTGGCACTGAACTGTCTTTGCTAACCAAAGCCTCGAACCCGCAACTGGGGCATCACCTACTTTGCACAGTGCATCACTCCAGAGTGCCAACGCCTCAGTGACCTTGCACTTCCTGCAGAACCGACACATCACCTGCACCTGAAATGCATTCTCTCCATTGAGCATTGCATTGTCCCAAGCATCGACGTATCTGAGGTACTGTCCGAGGGTCTGCATGACTACTGTCTCTGGCCCGTTCTCATCACGTTCGGACTGAACTTTTGGGTTTGCCCCAGTCAAGCACTACTAGATGGCCCCCGTTGGAGTTCTTGCCCCGGTTACTTACTGGTAGTCTTCATTACTCTGCCTATCGTCTTCCTCACCACATGGGTTACCCAGTGAGCTTCAGCTTCACAATAGAACCCTCCAAGCAATTTTACGCTCTAGTCCTCCCATCCCTCCACAACATGGCCAACCATCTTCACCCTTTCCCCAGTATCAGAGGAGGCATGACCAACCCCACTTCCTGTACAACTACCAATGCAGCAAGCAACCACATGAAACCGATAGTCAAACAGGGAGGGAGGGATGGGAACTCATGTGGCGAGGAAGACTATACTCAGAGTAGTAAAGATTACTGGTAAGTAACTGGGGCATTACCTCCTTGTAAGTTTTCGTCACTGCCTGAGTCACACAGTGAGCATATCCCAATGCCAAGCAGCTTCATAGTCACCAACAAGAAACTATATGCCAAAGGCTGAGGCAAATACCAAGATTTAATCCAAACAGCAAAACAGAGAAAAAAAAAACAGACACCCAACAGAAGGAGCAGCAGTCAAGTGCAGGCAGGGCTAGCATGTAGAACAGCCTCAGCAAAACCCCCAGAAGCAGGACCACCCAACACCACACAATAGTGGTACATGAACATGTGTGGAGAGGCCCACGTAGAGGCCCTACAGATATTCACAATAAATACCTCCTAAAAGAGGCCCAGGAGGCAGAAATACCCCAGGTAGACTGACCCTGGATCCAGGCCGACACCTCCGACCACTGAGAACCATAGGCCAGAAGGATTATCTGCTTAATCCATCTACTCAGGGTAGAAAGAGAAGGCTTATGACCCGATCTAACTGGGCCAAAAGTGACAGACTATCACACTTTCAAAAAGCCAAAGTCCGCTCCAGATAAACCAACACTGCCGGCCGGACTTCCAGAAGGGAGAGATCAGCTTCCACCTCCAAACTCAGGGACCGGGGAGAAAGTCAGCAGAATGACCTCCCTTGAATGGTTGGCAACTGAGGGGACCTTGGGCAAGAACTTAGGGTCGGGCAAAGGACAGCACAATCCGGCAAGACACGCAAGAAAGGAGGAGACCGCAAAAATGACCCCAACTCTCCAATCTGAACAGCTGACACAATGGCCATCAGAATCACCACCTTCATGGTCAAGAATTTAATGTCCACAGAACCCACTGGCTTAAAAGGAGCCACCTGAAGGGCCTGTAACACCAACGGGAGATCCCAGGCTGGGGCAGGACAAATCACTCTAGGATGTTGAAGAAAACAACTTCGTATCAACCGGGCCACCAATGGATCCAGCCAATCCAAATGAGGACTGCAGAACGCCCGCAAAGCCGTCAACTGAGCCCGAAATATAGAAAGAGCTAGGCCCAACGTAAAGCTATTCAACAGAAAATCCAGCACCCAGGACGGGTCCACTGAACCAGACTCTAGGCCTTTAGAAACACACCACCTAGAAAAGGACCCCCAATGTCGGGAATAAGATTGAAGAGTCGCCAGATGTCTGGAACCCTGAAGAAAATAAACCATTTCCTCATCTAGCCACGGAACAAGCGTCTCACCCTCTCAAGATCAAGGCCTGAAGATGGAGCCAACCCACAACTCCCGCAGGAAGACACAAACCCCTCAGCGTATAAGGAAGATTAGGAATCACCCAACACTCCTGAATGGCCAGCTCCCTCAGAAGATTATACAACGAGCAGTGAGCTCAGCCCAGCACAATCAGAAGAACAAATACCTTGCACAGAACCTGGGCAATCAAATGGATCAGCGGAAATGCGTAAAGCAGGATGTCTGGCAACTTAAATGACATCACATCCACCCGTCATGCCTCTGGACAGGGAATAATCATGCAGAAGTGGGGCAGCTGAGCATTGCCCTTGGCCGCAAGCAAGTCCACTGTCGGACACCCAAACTGCGTTTGCAATACACGGAACACCTCCCCAGACAGTGACATCGAAGACATACGCGGAAAACCCTGCTCAGGTTATCTGCCACACAATTTTCTCTCCCTGGGAGATACACTGCCAGCAGAGACAACACAGTGATTTCTGCCCAGGTGAGAATTTCCTGAACCCGGATCCACAGGGACTGAACCCTGCAGCCCCCCTGGTGATTGAGGTAACCCATCACCACCTGACTGTCCATCCGGACCAGAACATGATGCCCCTGAACGGCTGATGCAAACTCCAGATAAGCCATCTGAACTGCCTTCAGCTCCTCCTTGAAGTTGGGTTAGCAACCAGCATGCAGGCGATCCCAGAGACTCTGAACAGACCAGGAACCCAACGTTAACCCCCAGCCCAACTGGCTGGCATCTGTCATCACCTCCCAGGAGGAAGACACCTAAAAAGGAAGACCTCTGGTCAGATTGGATTCCACCACCCACCAACCCAGGGCGATCTGAGGGGACACTACCACTGGCTGATCGTAAGCAGCAGAACAGGGGGACCAATGGGACAGGAGATGGTTTACCAACGGGTACAAATGCAAATGAGCCCACAGCAGTACACTTATTGCTGCTGACATCAAACCCTGCTACCTCAACCACTCATGCACCGGGGCAGAATCCAAGGCAAGCAGACAACCCAGGTCCCTCCTCAAGGTTGCCCTCCTCATGGCCGGCAAAAACACCAGCCCCTTGACCATGTCCAGGTGATCCCTAATAAGCAATTCCTTCTGGGTGGGAACCAGATGCAACTCTTTGTGGTTGATCAGAAAGCCGTGCCTTTCCAGAATCTCACAGACACTCTGGACTTAAAGAGTCCAATTGGAAAAAGAAGAGGCAGATATCAGCCAGTCATCATGGTACGGGAATACCCACATTCCCTCCCTATCGATGAGCCCAACCAAGGGAGCCAGGACTTTAATGAAGACCATCAGGACAGAAGACAAACCAAATGGCAGTGCCTGCAATCGGAAATGCTCTGGCACCACACAAAACCTGAGGTACTGCTGGAATGCAGGGTGAATGGGCACTTGGAGGTAGGCATCAAGCAGATCCAAAGAAGATAACATGTTGTGTATTGATTTAGATTCAGTATCAATTTCCCGATTCATACCCTTATATAGGTAAATTTCACATTGCCCTTATATAGGCATAGAAATCCAGTCAATATTTAGGCATAGTCCATGTTACCCAAATACAGGCATGGCTACTTACATCCGTTCATCTACGTCACAACAATTTCTTGGAAAACCAGACTCTTAAGCTTTAGGGACTTTCCCTTGCCTGGATATTGATTTCTTCAAGAACTCAGTTATTATACATGAACATCTATTCTTTAGGGGTTCATTCATGATGTTCATATGCCCGACTTATACGTCAATACCAGCATTTCTAAACAACTTCAAGGTATAAATATACCTTCCCTTCCTAAGGCAAAGCACGGTGTGGTTCGGTGCAGTTCGACTACCTACTAGCACGACGAAGTTCGCGAAAGCAAGTATCGAAGGAAGCCAACTCCCCAGCTGACTAGACTGAATAGACGCTGTCATCCTCCTGCTGAGAATCCAGCTCCAGTGTTTCTGACTCCCCTTGCGGGGTGTTGGGAAATCGAGTCCCGGGAAAGAGATACCAACCTCTCTCATTCTAAGGTATGGAGCTAATTAGAACCTTGATGAAACCTTTGGCAATTCTTGGCAAAACTAAACCTAGGATAAACCAGCACCTACTTCTTCCCCCATACTAGACCTAGGTTAGGTACACTGTTGTAGGTGTATTTTAGAAGCACCAGTTGAGTATTTTAGCCTGTGTTATTTATGTATGTATTTTTATATATATCATAGCAACAGACAATGCTATTGCAGTATTATTTTATATTACTGTTTATGCTGTACGCATTATACTTCACACATTGTCTAACAATTGTAGCAGTTCATATCTCTTGCATGAGAAATAAGACTGTTCAATAAACCCCTTTTATTGAAACGCCTGTCTCTCTATTTCTATGCAACTCTTTATAAACGAAGCATGCACGATTGACTTAGTGAAATAGTTATCTATTGTTTCCACAACTCTGAAGATATTGTTCCGGCTCTAAGGGGAAACAAACTTGTCATGTTTATGCGGTTGTCAGAGACTAATCTCTTCTTGTTCATTCGAGAAAGTTTCTAATGACCTCTGAGTTAGCTGGCACACACAATTAAGTTGAATGTACTCGATAGAGACACACTGACCTCAGTCCTATCTCAAATCTCTAGTGTATATTATTCCAATGTGCAGAGCCTATTAGGGATATAGGAACTACACTACAACCACATCCCCCTGAACCAGTAAGGGAAGGATCTCCTGCATAGACAGCATCTTAAACTTAACATGAAGGACAAATAAGTTCACCCTTTTCAAATCCAGCACAGGACGGAAGTCCCCGGAAACCTTCCTTACCAGAAAAAGAATGGAGTAGACCCCTTGACCCCTATTACAGGCCGAAGCAGGATGAATAGCCCCTTTCTCAAACAGATCCCCAAAACCCACCAAAAGTGCCTCCCGCTTTGGCGGAGGTGATGGTGAGAGAGTGTGGACAAAGAATCCTGGGGGTGGAGAGTTGAAGACAATCGAGTAACCCTTCCTGACAATACGCAAGATCCAGTGGTTGGAGACAGACCTTTCCCAAGTCTCCACGAAGTCAACAATCCCTCGGATAGTCTGGACTTTTCTATGAAAAAAAGGGGCGGGTTTTGGGGCAGTGCCACAACCAACGGCCGTGATGCATGGCCCACACACCCCAGAATTAGCCCGCTGTAGCAGCGCTTCCAACCTCCACGATGAGCTTGCTCTGCCGAGCCTTCACCGAAATGCCTAGTAGAATAAGGTAAAAAAAGGGGGTTACAACAAGAGCCCACTTCGCAGGGCCTCCACCCTGGGCGTTAGGGCCAGCTAAGGCATAACCTCACCCTAATTGCCTGAAAATCGTGCTCAGAGAGTCTTCAGATAAGAAAAAAACCAGGAAGTGGGGTGGGTTGTGCTTCCTCTTGTACTGGGTCATGGGTAAACGTGGCCGGCCATGTTGAGGAGGAATGGGAGGACTGGTGCGTAAAATTACTTTGAGGGTTCTGTTGCGGAGCTGAAGATCATTGTGTAACTCAGGTGGCGAGGAAGACTTACGAGGAGTTAATGGCTTCTAAGCACTGCATTTTGAGTGAATCTTGAAAACCCTTACCCTGACTGGGACTGTGGTTCCTGCTTGGACAGGGTGCGTACCTCTGCCAACCGGAAACCCCATTTCTAACAGTGTGGAGGGAGCATATTGGCTTCAAGCTGTAATGAAGAACATATTTTAGAGTAAGAATGTGAACAGGTCATCGCCCTGCTTCTCTAGAAGCAGAGTAAAATGTCTGTTTAACACCTTGGCTGCTAATGGTATTCCCCTCCTGTGCTGATTGATTGATGAATTCCATTGTTCATGACGAGCTCAGCTTGTCATCAGCACAGCTCCACTGTGCCTCATGACGAGCTGAGCTCGTCATGAGCATGGAAGGGGTTAAAATACTGAGTTACAATACTGTAAGAAATAGGGTTATTGTTTGAGGTGGATGAAATGCTACTCAAGCAACAACCAGAATCATTGCCAGCATGAACCACAAAAGTCACTGAATTAACCTGTGCTTAGCCATCTGGTAGCTTGGTGCAAAAGCTTTAAAACTTAGAGTCACTGTGTAAAGTTTTTATGCAGCAAACAGTAATAAAGTGAAAACACAACACAAGAAAAATCCCAAACCAATTTTGAAAAATAAGATACATTTTAATAAATAAAATAACACCAAAACAAAATTAAATCCTATTGGGGCGTGGCTTGGCAGGCCAGCATGGCGGATGTGATCTGAGTGCGCTCCGTCCACCCTCACATTGATCTTTACTATAATATTGCCTCTTCGGCTTTCAACCCGTTCCCTGGGCTGCCCCGCTAACATCTCCCGCTGAGGACTAGCCTAGAGCTGATTTTTGGAGCCGCTGGAGGTTCTCAGGCGGAGGTTTGGTAATCGGCGGCGGCCTGCGTGCGACGCAGCAGTATCCTCAGCCGCGGCATCGCTCGCATTTCCTTGCCGCATTGCCCGGCCGCAGTTGCGGCCACAGTGGGGGTGCAGGGCTTGCGATGCGTGGCCCGCCCTGCGACATTGCTGTTCCTTTAGTTCCCAGCCGGGGGAGCGGATTCTGTTGGCGGCCTGCTCCGGTCGCAGTGCTGAGTGGTGGAGAAATTGGGAGTGCGGGATGCGGACGGCTGACTGCCATCTTGGTGCCTCAGCTTCGGCCTGGGCAGCTCCTGGTAGAGAGGGGCCCTCCTGGGACAGCCGGGGTTTCTACTAATCAGGCACCCAGCACATGAGTACCGCCGCACTGCCTGGGAGGGCGGCCCGGCAGCGGCGGGCGCCTCTCGCTCCTTCATCTCCCCCCTCCTCTCATTCCCCACCATATGTGATCTCTTCGGGGGTAGTACAACCAGGGGTTAGGGGGATGGCGTGCCTCTACCTAAACGACACCGGGAGTGGGACCCCGACCTCCATCGGAATGGCTACATAGTCACCTCCTGGAGGTTTTCTGGCCAGGGTCGGTGGCAGTGATAGGGCACTATGACCAGAGACAAGCCCGGCGGTGGCTCTACTAAACAGAGTACCAAGGATAAATGCACGGGCTAGGGGGTCCGGCGGCGCTGCCTGGAAGGTCTCAAAATGCTATACCAGACACTGCAGCCCTCATGGCCGCCATTGTGCAATCCAGAGACCCATTGGAAGCCAAGATCGGGGTGGTCGGCTCCGATGTAAGGCTCCTATGCCAGGACCTGAGGAATGCGGTAGCCCGCATTTCAGAGACAGAGACAAGAATCTCGGGTATGGAAGATGTGGTCGCCACTCTGCAGCAGCAAGTATTGTCACTGGAGACTACCTAATGGGGCCTAGCACTGAGAGTGGAAGACGTGGAGGGGAGGGCGCAACTCAACAACCTGCGCTTTGTTGGTTTTCCGCAGGACTGCGAAAAGGGGAATATGGAGCGGTTTCTTATGGACTGGCTCGTGGGCTGGCTCCCTTCTAGGGAACTCTCGACTTTGTGGTGGAACGTGCACACAGGACTCTGATGCAGAAGCCCCCCAGTCCGGGTGCCCGCGGCCTGTCATCGCCATGCTCCTCAATTACCACGACAGGGACACCATCCTGAAACAGGCCCTGGCTAAGGAGCTATTGCTGCTCAATAACTCACGCATCTTAATTTTTCCGGACTATACTAAGTTGGTGCAGCAGCTGCGGCAGTCGTTCCTAGCCACCAAGGCCCACATCCATGAACTCAAGCTCCCTTATGCTCTACTTTATCCGGCCAGGCTGTGTGTAGTATACCGCTCCCGCACCCACTTCTTTGACACACCGGAGGAGGTATTTCACTGGACAGATGAAACTGTGTGGGAGCGTCCTCACTCTCCCTTGGGAAGAGAATCCGATTCCTCTTCAGGTGGGCCTGCCCGGAATCAGCAGGGGCCAAGGGGAAGAAGGGGCCGCTCACAGTCTGCAGGTCCCACGGCCCAGGAGTGGTCCGTTTATTGGCCTCTTGTCTCATTGGACTGATACCAGGATGACCATGCTACCTTCCAAATTCGAGTATTTTTTATAGGCCGAAGGGGCATGTAGGTTGTCCAGTCTCTCCGTGGGGCTCCACAGAAGGAGAGGAGGCCACTATACAATGGGCTGTGATGTGGGGATCAGTTGGTGGGTGAGGGGTGGGACCTCCTGTTGGGGTCAGGCTGCTCTGCCTGCCGCGACAGGTACTTAATTGTTTTGGAGGTACAGGGTGGGGGGATTTGTGGGGTGTGTTGTTGGGGGGGTTTGTGGGGTTGCTGCACTGTCTACTTGTGTTCTGGACTCTGTTACGTCTTGTGAAAGATTCTTGCTGCTGCCATGTTACTGTATAGGATCTGCATGGAATAGGAATGTCTATTAGTATACAGGAGACCCCTAGTCTTCATCAGTTTCTTAGCTGGAATGTTAGAGGGGCACCAGACAAGATCAAATGGGGGCTATTCTGAAGTCTGTCAAGCGAGCCTACGCAGATATATTATTGTTGCAGGAGACCCAACTCATGGGGACCAAGGCAGTATGCTTTCAGCGCTTCGGATTTACACAAGTCTTTCATTCCAGGTTTGTGAGGAGTTCCAGAGGGGTTGCTATTTTAACACACCGTAGAACTGCATACACACATGTTAAGACTTGGGGTTATCTGCAGGGCAGATACTTGTTTGTACAGGGCATGGTAGGGGGGGAGATTTTGGTACTGGAGAGCTTTTATGCCCCCACCTCTTTCCTGGGGGTTGGCGGAAAAGATTCTGACCCTGTGAACAGATATACCCGAGGGCCTTGCGGTGGTGGGAGGGGAATGGAATGGTGTGATGGATGTGGCCAGAGATAGATGGTGGTTGATGTTTATCTGAGGCCCCCCATCTTACTGAACAGTACTCCTTAGTGATGAGTCTTGATTGGGTCGACCCCTGGTGCAGGATGCATGGTAATACGCAGGGCTATATATATATATCTTTCGGCAGTCCATGGTCCCTTTTCCCACCTAGATTATCTGTTCATCCCATGGGTCTTTGACAGCAGAGTGGCGATGGCGAACATTCTGCCACAGGGACTTCCTGAACACTCTCCAGTGGCACTTACTATACGAGCCGGGGGAGCCTGTGAGCCATTCCGATGGCACCTATCAGTCTGGAAACTTCAGAAGGAGGACTACATGGAACGAATGGAAGATGCCCTTGATCAATATATAGCCATTAACTTGGGCTCGGTCTTGGGGGCTCTGACTCTTTGGGAGGCCTTGAAACCCACCATTCGGCGGGTAGATATCTCATTTTGTGCTGCGGCCCAAAGACAGCAAAAGAGGTCCTGGTTCGAGCGGAAGCTACTGTTCTTGAGTTGGAGGTGCACGGCAGGGAGGAGGGTGGGCGGCTGGCTCGACATCGGTTACTGCTAGCGCAGCAGGAATATTCTCAGATTCGCTTATATGAGGCTCGACAGGCCTGGCTTACTACCCGTAGTAGGATCTACCAAAGGAGTGACAAATCAAGTAAAATGCTGAACCGATTGTGTCAGGGTTCGATTCACCCCCAGGCCGTTCCGGGTGTCGTGGGGTCGGATGGGCTACCAGTGTCAGGCACGTCGGCTATTGCATGCAGTTTTGCAGAGTATTATGCTCAGTTATATGCCCCTACGAAATGCCTCCCAGCGGAAGTCATTGAGCGTTTCTTGGATGATCTCCCACCGAAGTCACTCTCTGATGCAGTTAGGGAAAAATTGGAAGGCCCGCTTACTGAAGAACAACTGGGACGGCCTAGGGTGAACTTAATTTTGGCAAGGCCACAAGCCCTAAAGGCTTTCCCTGTGAATTTAAAAAATATATATTTTTTGCAGCTGGGAACCCACTACCGGAGGGTGGTGGAGGAGGCCAGGGACTGGGGGTGTCTGCCCAGCGACTGGAAATATGCGGACATAGTAGTTTTTCATAAGCCTGGTAGTCCGCCGGAGCACCATGCCTCGTATCGCCCATTCTCCTTCCTGAACGTGGATGCTAAGATATTAGCGAAACCTTTGGCAAACCGCCTCTGCCTACACATACCCTTACTGGTACACCCGGACCAAGCTGGGTTTATGAAGAACACGCCATAATATCAGGCAGGCTCATTTGGCAGTCTCGACGATCCAGGGATTGGGGGAACGGGCTGCGCTTCTATTGGCGGATATGGACCGGGCGTTTGACTCCTTGAGTTCGGTCTATTTATTTGCGCTACTGCGGTGGCTGAATTTCGGACCGCGTTTTTTGTCCTACCTCACCCTCTTGTATACTGACTTAACAGCCTCGGTGCGAGTGCCAGGCTTAGTTTCTCCTGCATTCTCTATTGGTCGGGGCACCAGGCAGGTGTGTCCATTGGCCCCATATCTTTTCGCTTTAGCAATGGAACCCTTGGCTGCTTGGGTTCGGATGGACGTTCAGGTGTTCGCGTTTGAATGGGCGCATGGACTGTCTGATCGCCTTTTATGCTGACAATGTTTTGTTCTTTCTTACCAACCTGGAACGAACGGGCCCTCGGCTGTTGCGTATTATGCAGATCTTCGGGGAAACATCTGGTTTATATATGTACCCTCGGAATTCCACCCTGTGGGTGTTGGGAGGTCAGGCAAGCTTGGTTCTTGGGTGTCGTCTGTACAGGTGGTACAAGGAGGCATGAAATATTTGGTGGTGTATTTGTCAGAATCTCCCACCACGGCCTGGGAACATAATCTTGCACCTGTATGGAAGCGGGTGCGTGAGGACATTAAGACCCGGTCCCCCATACCCCTGTCCATCTACGGCCAGTCAGCCATCTTTAAGATGGTGTCACTCCCGCGAGTACTGTATCAATTACAAAATCATCCCTAGCTGATTCCCCCACGGTGGTTCCGCCAGGTGAATTCAGTTCTGGGACTGTTCCTTTGGGGGGTGGGACAGTGAGGGTGGCAGTCCCGACGTGTTTCCTATCTACATATAGCGGGGGACTGGCAACCTCCGATATTTGGTCCAATAAATGTTGCATTGCATCTACTTGTCTTAAACGAGTGGTGGTATGGAGACAGGGTAGACCTGGCATACACCGTGGAGCGGCGATGCATGGGGGACCAGTCCCTACACGCTATTCTTTACTCTGCTCCATTGAAGCGTCTCCTTCTGCCTGTCACGTAGATTGTTTTTCAGATCTGGAGGCAGGCATTGCGAAAGATGGGCTGGTGGAATAGATTGACTAGGGAGACCCCATTTTGGCACAACAGCCGTCTCTCCGGGTTTCGCGATTGGGAAAACATCGAGATATCTACTCTGGGGGATGTTATTGAAGGCATGGTGTTGAAATCCTTTCAAGACATCCAGACGGCTTTCAGTTCTTTAAATATTTACAATTTTGGCATGCTTTTGCTCCCAGCTTGGAGGGTCTCGACTTGCTGCTGGAGTTTAGCCCGGCTAAGGTTTTTATGGGGGACCTCCTAGACCATAAGATCTCCAAAATCTAACAGTCCCTGGTTACGTGCAGTTCCCCCTCTTTGCAGCGTCTGTGGGAGGCCCGGGAGGGTGATGTGGGCCAGATGGAAGAAGAGGACTGGACAGAAGCTTTGGCTTCCCCTGTGTGGGGTGACTATTGCAGTGCGCCTGCGGCTTATTCAATTTAAATACCTCCACAGGTTTACTTTAACAGAATTAGGCTCTGGAGGGCAGGCTTGGTGGCTTCCCCGGTGTGTCTTCGCTGCGGGCATGAAGAGTGGACCTTGAAACATACTATATATCACTGCACAGCGCAAGCACGCTTCTGGAGGGGGGTACTGGCCTGCCTCTCTGAAGTTCTGTGGTGGAGCTGTCTCACTCACCGAAGCTTGTTCTCCTTCATGTGATGGAAGGGATCGGGGGCAACATCTAAAAGTGACATCTCGTGCTCCTGGGCTTTACCTTAGCAAAGAGAGATATAGCTAGAGGAAGGCGGATGTTGCCCCCTCAGTCTCGATTTGGAAAAATGGTCTAGACTTTTGTGTGGGCCTTGAGCTCCCCATTTTTTAGGCTAGAGGGTGCCCTAAGAAGCACTATAAGATCTGGAGGCGCTGGGCAGATTATCGAGGGATGGAGCTGGAGCCGCCACGGGGGGGCCAGAGTTGAGACCATTGGCCTCTCCTGTTCCTTGCACTCCCTTATGTGTGGCTCGTAATTCCTCAGTAGAAAATGGTATTGTTATTGTTGAGCTCTTGTGTAAATTGATGGCAGCCTAGGTCAGTAATATGTTGTTTCGGCATAGCGAGACGGTGCGCTGGGGGGTGGGGAAGTTGGTTGTTTGCATGAATTGATTTTATTTGTATTTCATGTTCTCCTGTCCTTAAATATGCAAAAAGGTCAAAGTAAATTTTTTTGTATTTTACATGTGGCAGCTGTCTCTGGGATTCAGAGGTCTGCATTACCTGTACCTGCATTACCTGTGCAATTTTGACAAATAAAATATGTTTAAAATAGAAAAACCCTATCAATACAACCAGATTCTTTTTAAGATTTCAGTGAAATCTAGCACCTAAAAGACCAACATGCCAACCACGCATTTCTTGTTGCGTGAGACCAGGACAAAGTCAAATGTTAAGGTTGACCACAATGGAGCACAAGTCAGATACTCAAGGTGGATTAGGCCTGGGTTTGGCTGAACTTCAGACTGAGATTACATTTTGAAGAAAAAGTCCAGGAGAAGGTAGAGTTCACCAGGACAAGGCAGCAAGTTGCATCCAAAGAGGAGTTGTCAACACCAGAGAGCACTGGACAAAGTCTCGATAAAGCCATTGACAATGGCAGGAAAAAGCTCTGAGCAGAAGAAGCAAGATGTTTGTCGTAGGAAAGTGCCCTCGTTTTGCATGGTTGCCTCCCTCCCCCCTTTATGCCAATTTTGATGTGCTTTGACCCAGTGCGCTCTGGGTTCCTGCCACCTGATTATTATTATACTCATTTGTAGGGCGCAGGGAATCATCCCCAGGGGGATCTCTCGGCGCCAGAGAAGAGAACACTAATGAGCAGAATAATCCTAAAACATCAATTTCTTGAGCATTTTCTTAAATCGAGACAGATCGGAACAGGCCCGGATCTCCTCAGGGAGACTGTTCCAGTGGCTGGGGGCTAGATGAGAAAAAGCTTGACCACCCACTTTAACCTTGTTTATTCTCCGCGTGCAAAGCAGATTGCGATTACTGGATCTTAACTGACGCACGGGTCGATACAGGGCCAGTTTCTTTTCAAATAGGCTGGACAATTCCCCTGCAGAGGCTTGAAGACCATACATAGCAGCTTGAAAATGGCTCATTTCCGAATAGGAAGCCAATGTAGTTGGCGACTTGGCGTAGGAGAGGTAAAGAAGGGGTGCACGCCGGTTTGTTGAGGGCGAGGCGGGCTGCTGTGTTTTGCACCACCTGTAGTTTTGATAATAAGTCTTGCCTTATTCCAACCAGCAGAGAGTTGCAATAATCCAGTCGACTAACCAAGAGCGACTGAAAGAGGGTTTTTCTTGCCGAAAGTGGAATTCAAGGGAAGTGCTTTCTAAGCATCCGCATTGTTCCGAAACAGGTGCCTGACTTCGTCTTCACCTGTTCCTCCATTGATAACTTATACAGATACCCAGGGCCTATGTTCTTTCCTTAAAATATAATGTCACCAAACCCAAATGACAGCTCTCTGGCCACATGTGGGTCCCTTGTAAAAGGCACTCAAGGTACCATGGGCACTGTGATCAGGGAAAGCCTCTGAGGGCTGCAGCACTTATTGTGCCATATTTAGAGGCCCTGTGCCTTTACACTCTGACACTGCCATTGCAGGCTGCATGTTTCGGTGCAGAGCAAAAGTGAAAAGTTGGCATGACCCACATCCCTGTGAGCCATGCCTACAAACCACGGCCCAGGCAAGCCACCCCTCTAGCTGGGTGCACTGTGCCAGTGGTAAGGGTACGTGTTCATGAGCCCTGTACCCCTACAGTGTCCAAGTCCATTCTTGGGCATTGTAAATGCAGTAATGCCATTAAGTGTATATGGTATGGGAGGTAGTCATTACGAACTCCAAAGCGCCATAATGGCCCTACCGAAAATTGCGAAGTTGGCTATCAAACTTCTCAGCACATTAACCCCATACTGATGCCAGTGTAGGATTTAATGAGAAATGCACTCAGAAGGCATCTTAAAGGTGGCCCCTAAAAACAACCTAACTCTAGTGTCCTGGCTGAGTGACTGTTTGCCAACTGCCACCACCAGACATGTTTCTGGACCCCTGGTTCTAGAGCCTACAACTCTCTGGGTCCTGAAACAAAGCCATCCTGGAAAAAGGTACCAAGCCTCCTACCCCAAAGAACGGATGGGTCCATGAAGGGCAATCTTCAAAGGTCTGCCGCCTTTGGTAGGCTACCCCAGCCATTTGCTGCTTTCAGCAAATGGCCCCCATCGGTTCTGACCCCCACTCTGTGCGGGAGAGTTGGTGGTAAAACCAAGACAGGAACAGAGGCGTGACCACCTTTGCCAATGCCACCCCTCAGGGGAAGGCGAGGTGAAGCACAACTTTAAGTCCCCGCCATCTTGTAGATGGGGGGGACCCCACCAACCAGAAAGAGGCCTGGGTCCCAGCTCACTGGAGGGTGGCACAATAGAGGTTGTACCCACCCCAAGGAATGGGCCCATTGGCCCGACCTGTCCCTACCAGTAACACCCCAAAATTTAGAAGTTAGGGGCAACCCTAAACTTTGCCTCCTCAGACCAGAGCCAAATAGGAGAAAAGAAGAAGAAGGACCGAAAAGCCATGCAACTAGGAGGACAACTACAGACTTGGCCCCAGCCCCACCGGCCTTTCCCAACCTCAGACTCCTCCAAAAGAACTTTGGTGTGTCCTGCAGTCGGCAGTCCTCAAAAACCCAGAGAACTCACCCTGCCTTCAAATCCTAAAAGGACCTTTGTCAACTGTGAGCATCGGACTTGCTCAAGCCAAACCAACATTGACTCTGGCAGACTCCGTGGGTCACCGTCACTCTGTACCTGACAAGCCGAGCCCGAGCGGGAGTGAATGAAACTCTCAAGGAGGTCCTACTAGTGATCCAAGCCTGGATCATAGTGACACCCGACAATCAAGCTCCTAAAACCAACATGCAGTCGTCAACTGAAGATCTCCCCTCAACCGAAGGCAAAGCAGTCCAGAGGAACCAGCCACAACTGTCCGACTGATTCCGTCATCAAACGAAGCAGGCCCAAAAGCAGCAACTCTTGAGATCTCATTCGCCTACAGCCACTGACCGATTCAGAGGAATCCTTGACCACAGCCGGGACTGCATCCTACACCCAGCCGCCTCTGTGCCACTGGTGGTGTAGATCTTGTGTGGGCCATTTTGCTTCCGTGTTGTCCCTAACCCTAGGAGTCCTCGTTTATCCAACTTGGTGGCATGCTTGCCGCAGTCCACCACTCCCACAGCCATGCTAGCCCATTGGCTAACATATGGACCGGGCACTCCGCACCTGTCGCCTCAGTGCCACTGGTGGGGCAACTTGCTGCCCCACTGTGAACCTACTCTTACCCATGGACCTGTAAACCCCAGCTCTGCTATCAGAGAACTAAATAGTTGCTCATGAGTATATTATAAAACTGACACAAATTTGCAGAAACATTAACCATGTTCTTCCTTCCTACAGGAAATTTACCAGCCTGGTATCTTGCGATACCTGACCGAGCAGGAAAAGTAATTACAAAGTAATCCAACTGTATATTGATTCACTGCATTTGTACTGTCATTTGATTGCATATATTTCTACAAAGTATTGCTATACATACCTGTACCAGGCCTGGCTTGGTTCTAGAAAAATAAACCACAACTAAATAATATTTTTATACAAACAAATTGGTCTGAGTTCAGTCCTTGAGTGTGTAAAATCACTCCTTGCCTGAGTGTGTACAATAAATGCTTAACACTACCCTCTGATAAGGCCTTACTGCTCGACAACACAACCACAAATAGAGAGTAAGGTACTATCTACTTTTACCTCTGCCTACCTTTGGGCATCCACTGGACTCTGTGCACACTATACCTCACTTTGGTATAATATATACAGAGCCAGCTTCCTACAGTCGTCATCAATTGGGAGCTGGTCACCATCGAGCCCAGTGAAAATGTTTACCTTCAGACTTAGACAACATTTTGGAAGACCAAAACATCCAGCGTGACAGAGCTACAATTTGTAGCAGAAGAGGGCTCTATGAGGCCAGACACTATCACTGAGAGGTCCTTGTGAGCAGGATTTGCTGCTGCATAGAATAACGAAGCAGGAGCTACTGCACAGTCAGACCAACTGGCAATTTGCCTTGGGTGGATCCACTGTCAGGTAGCACCTAGTCTTCTATCAGTTCTTCTAGAACTTTCAGTGAAACGTCTTAGAAGTCCCACGTTTAGGGCTAGGCAGGAGCAGGACCTCTAATACCACTTCCAAGAGTGCAAGACCTGGAAGACACCATTTGGTGGGGTGGGGATTAACACTCAGTCCAGCAGAGATGAGGTATAGATTTCAAGGTCTCTGGAGATTGGTATGCACCTGTAGCTCACACAGAAGGCTAGCCAACTATCCCTTGCACTCATGTTTGGTGGTCCTGTGTTCATGGAGATGGTCCTGTTCTTCTTCAAGCATCAAGGTAGGCCTCTAGCAGCAGGGAGGTCCTCTGGTAAGCAAGGTCCTCAAGAAGCAGAGCTGTCCTCTAGTAGTAGCAGTGCAGACCTCTGGAACCAAGGCAGGCCTATAGCAACAGGGTGGCCAACTAGGTATCCAGGAAGTCCTTCTGAAGTCTTCCACAAGGTCAGAAATGTCCTGAAGAGCTATTCTGGGGGTGCAATATGTATACTTAGTGCCAGCCTTTGAAGTGGGGGAATTTCCCAAGCTACCCCCACATCTGGTTCTGGAAAGTTCTTCGCTTAACCTACCAAGGCTCCCAGAAGTCTGGGGTGAAAAAAGGCCAGTACCAGGTTCCTTCGAGTGTGTGTGCTGGAGACAGCCCTTTGAACTGTAGGTGGGCAGGGGACAGCTCTGCCCCAGCCATCCTGGCAGGCTGGCCAAGTCTGCCAACACCTAATCCCCTTTTTTCTTACTGAGAGGAATACACAAAGACCAACAGCAAGTAAATCACAGTAATGTGACCAGCCCAGCCAAGTACTACTCATAATGCAGTAGATTAAAGCATTTCAGTGTGGTGGTCCACATCTCCGCACTAAAATGCATTGTCATGCATTTATAGCGCCTCCTTATGTTATGTTATGTTAAATGGGTACTTATAAGCGCACAGCTACTCAATAGAGTGTCACAGCTCTGAGGCATAAACAGTTTGCTATGTAGTGTGAGAACCATGGTTATTGCTGGAATAGCCAGGTTTTCAGTGATTTCCTTAACGCTAGTAGATCTTGTGTCAGACTTAATTCCACCGGTAGATTGTGCCACAGTTGCACAGCCTGAACCTGGAAGGAGCGCCCCCCCACCCCTATCCGCGCTCGGTGGTATTTAGGGCCATGTGCCAACTGAAGTGTTGAGGACCTTAATGTACGGCAAGGGGAGTAGAACTGGACTCTCTTCATGATGTACCCGGCACCTATGCCGTGGAGAGCCTTAAAATCCATGGCCTTAAAATGGATCCTCTTGCGGACTGCGAGCCAATACATTGATTGCAAACATGTGGACGTCAGTGCTCTTGGGCCCAGCATGAGTATTGCTCTGGCTGCCACATTCTGGGCCACTTGAAGCCTTAACAATAGATACTCCGGCAACCCTAGGTACAGTATGTTCACGTAGTCCATCCTATAGACTATCATATCTTGGACTACTGTTTTTCTATGAATGATAGGCAGGAGAGGCAGGAACTGCTTTAGCATCTTCAACATGGCAAAGCAAGACCCAACCGCTGCCTGAGTTCTCGTCCAGCGTCACCCCTAGATTTTTCACTGTTATGACGGAAGTGGAAGGGGGAGACATATCAGCTGGCCCCCAAATATGCCATACACTGCTGGGGGGTGGCCGAAGAAAATGATCTCCGACTTTTCGGGATTACATTTAAGCTGATTAGCATGTAGCAGGAGAACACTTCAGTCAGACAGAAGTTAATCCTATCTCATATAAAATCTGAGTCTTTATCGCAGGTGAAGAGAAGCTGTGTGTCATCCGCATACAACACAATTTTTGCTCCATGAGCCTCGGCCAAAGATGCTTGTGGTGCCATCTATATATTAAAAAGGGTGGGGTTCAACATTGAGCCCTGAGGAACTCCCGCCACCAAAGGGCGGGGTCCAAACTATTTGATTGCGGTCTTTTAGAAAGGAATCAAACCAGTTGAGTACCGTACCCCCAAAACCGCATTCCTTTAAGTCTCGCCAGGAGTTGGTCATGGGTACAGTATCAAAGGCCGCAGATAAGTGCAATAATATCAATGCAGCCTTGCCGCCTTTATCCAAAACTTTCTTTATGGCTTCCGACACTACCAGCAGTGCTGTTTCAGTGCTGAAGTTCACCCTGAAACCAGACTTACTCTGGTGGAGAATTGAATTTGTTTCAACAAAAGTGGTAGTGACCTGGTTCTCGACTTAGAAAAGAAAAGAAGCAAATGTATTTGCCTGTAATTAGAGGCCAATTCTGGGTCCAAAGTTGTTTTTTTTTAATAGGGAAATCATTTTTGCCTTTACCACCTATCGGGGACCAGGCCCGACTGCAAAGACAGGTTAAGGATCTGGTTAACCGCAGGATTGATAATCTCCACTATTGATGCTATAATGCTGGCCGGGCATGGGTCAGAGGGAGAGCTGGATTTAAGGCCTTTCATGATTTCTAATGGTTTCTCCAAGGGAACCAATAGAAACTGATTCAAAGATGGTTCTCTCACATGAGTTAAGGAGAAGTCTGACTCTACACTGTCGCTCAGCGGGAAGGTCTCCTAAATATTTTTAATCTTGTCATGGAAATAAATGGCCAAACTGTCAGTCCATGCCTCAGTAGGGATGAATGACTTGGCTACCGCTATAGGAGAGGAGAATTCACTGACAATTCTGAAAATGTCCTTAATTTTGTTCTTTGCTATGTCTTTTTTGAGGAGAAAAACAGTTTTTTATAGTGGGTCTCCAGCGCTGGAGCTGAGCGCTGCTAAATAAACCACACTGACAGAGTAAAGCCTGTTAGCTGGCAGCAGCATGTCTGCACTGCTTTTGGCAGGCTTGGGGTCTGAGTCAACAACTTGCTCAGCTGCCTACAAAGTATAACATGATATTCAACTGACACTCCGGCGCAGCACTTCCGATTAACTCAGGATGTCATGAGCGCCATTGCACAATCGCTACTGCTGAGAAAGCCTTGCAGGGTACACTTTGTGATACCCAGACTTGTAGGCCGCAGTTGCAGCATAGTTTAACTTTGGAAGCCTGACAGCGCAACTGGGAGCCTGCTGCCAGTGCTGTAACTCCTACCGCATTGTATCTCTTGGGCAGTACGAGACCCAGCAGCGTAATGATCACCCAGATTGCCTCCCAGCGTACTTGCGGCCGCTGCTGGAGTGGTGGTCTGGTGCCTTATCACTGCAACCTCGCCCCCAGGTTTGTGATTTTCACAGCTTCAGAGCCTGGCAGCTTTCTGTAATGTCATTCCTTTTATAATTCATATCTCTTCCTTTGATATCAAGGTACAAGGTCCTGTATCTTTCATAAACTACCAATTCCTTTGGGGAATGCTCCCTGATGTAATTTTGGTCACTATATTGATACAATACACTGCGGAGGCCTCGGGTGAGCCCAGAAGAAGAAGGAGCCAGTGAATTCTGAATCCACAGTGTAATGTAGCACCTCCTCATTCTGTTGGAGTAGGTACTGCGGGGGCAGAGTGCATTATCCTGCAGCCTAGTCTGGTGCCATTGGATGGTATAGAGAAACACTTGCTCTTCTCTGAGGGGTGAGAACCGCCACTGTGGAGCAATCGATCCCCCGCGGCTGGCTCCACCTGGCCGAAGCTGTCAGCAGAACTCTGGGCCAGTCCGTACGCATGTGTATGCCCCCAACAACAGGATCCCTCTGCAACCCCCAGAAAGGTGAGAGATGCCACAGATGTAGCAAGGGTTGCAAGCAGTAGCACCTATATATAAGGGCAGTGACCTGTCTGTGATGTTATATGTGCAGGAAGGGAGAACGGCGTACTCCAATAACCGGGAGACCTAGTGGGAGATAATTAGGTAATAAGGGGCCATGCACAGGCAATAAGAACATGCTGAGTTAATTCTTTCTCAGAATAAAGCATATGAATGCTTTAAAGAACCAAAGATGTGTCCTCAAAGCTGTGGTGTCAGCAACATGTACAAATAGGCTCTCTCATGAGTACACAATATGCGCAGCATCATGTTTCAATAACGGAATACATTCCAGGTCTTCTTGTCTTTAAAACAACTTGTATTTATCATTGCATAATCTGTCGTATCAAACATATTCAGGAAGGTCTGGCTTTTTAGTCAACAGTACAAAGAAAAGTTATACAACATGCCCCAGAATGCAATTTTATATTGGATAAGAAATGTCATAAATGGCTGAAAATGAAACACATTATAAGGCTACTTTTGCAAAGCAGTTCACCTGCCTTGGCACAACTTAATGTTGCTCTATAGCCATCAGCTCAGGTCTAACTCCCTGACCTTCACATGTGTGCATCAAGCTCCCAAAGGTAATCAAAAACAACAGCGATGCAGCTTTTATTTGTACTTTATGCTGTAGTTCATATTTGCATTTTCCAGAAATCATTTGATCCTACTGATCTGTTCACATCACCAATCCTGCAGTCTGTTAATATCATGATTACACATTTGTTTACCTACAATAAAGTTGCATGGTCACTAACACTCCTCCATTTCTGGTGCCTTCCAGCAGTTTACATATCTTTTTAGAGTTTCTTGTTGCTCAAATTGGTGTCATTTCTTTTTTTTCTTTTTTTCTTTTCAAAACTTTTATTGACAAGTTCAATGCAGTCAAAATACAGTTTGCATCAGATCGGAACGACAAACACAGCACATTTTGAGTCGAATAATGAAAATGTAAAGACATTCCCAACATTCAAGAGACAAATTCCATGAGGCACTGCCATGGTACCAAAATTAACATGATAATTCCCACCCTAAAGGAGGCGTGGCACAGCCGCAGTGATGGTGACCAGTGCAGCGAACAGGGGAGACAGAGGGATAGAGGCAGGCAGTTACTGACCAGCACCGCTGGCCGCTGCGGGCGGGGTGCCGGCAGGGAACACAGGAGAGGCAGCACGGCTCAAAGGATTTCGGGAATGAAGGTATTTCACCAAAGGTCCCCATATGTCAATTGGGCGAGACCTCGCAGGGTGTAAGTCCCAGAATTCCGATAGCAAGGTCTGGCATCTTGAGGCGTCCTCAAGCCAGTGAGCGAACCTGGGCGCTTGTCTGTGACCCCAGCACATGGCCACCCTACGCCTAGCCTAGACAAGCAGCATTGCAATCAGGCGGTGAGAAGCATCTGGGCAGAATTTTACAAACGCCCAGCAGACACAACGTAGTGTCAGGCTGCACAGGCACTGAGGTAATCTCAGAGATAGTGGTGCATACCACCTGCCAGAACTCCGACACCTTGGGGCACAGCCATGCTAGATTAGCAAAGTCTGCAGCTGGGGCAGCACAGTGCATGCAACTATCACTGGGTATGAGTCCTAATTTGTGAAGCTGGGCAGGAGTGCGATATAACCTTTGTAAATACTTGAAATGAATGAGATGAAGCCGGTAGCTGGGTGATGGTTTCTTTGTCTGATTGCAGCAGTAGAGCCAGTCAGCCTGGGCGATGTCCATGCCCAAGTCCTCGCCCCACGCCACGCGCGCCCATTCTGTGGAGATGGAAGTAAACGACTACATGAAGGCATATCATTTCGTGACTATTTTGTGAGGAGTCGGGGATGTGTACATGAAATCAAGGGCAGGCATCGTGGGTGGAGGCTGGGGAAACGTAGGATGTAACTCCCAGCATATAGCACGCAAATGATAGAACAATAGAGTGTCCAGCGGACCAGAAGCGGCGGGAAGAGAATAGAAGGTGTCTCCAAGATATAGATCTGCCAAAGTTGACAGGTCGACAAGTGTGATGCATGTTTAGACATTCCAGATGGCTGAAGAGGGGGAAAGGCAGGATGACGCACGATCGGCATGGCATTAGCCGATAGTAATGGGAAGTTGGAGAGTCGGCATAGTCTGGACCAGGCCCAACACAATGTCTCAACGTGTCTACTTCCGCTTGCGAGCGACTCGCCAGGGAAAATAAGGCCGTGGGGGGCGGCGAGGGGGACGCAATGTCAGTCTCCACAGCCACGTGCGGTTGATAAGGAGAGGGATGGATCCAGAAATGCAGAAAACTGGCCTGACCGCATAGGGCGTATAGCTTAAAATTAGGAGCACCCATACCCCCTACGGACATAGGAAGAGTGAGAATATCATACGAGGCTCTAGGTTGTTTACCGGCCCAGACGAGAGAGATGATCAAAGGACGTAGTTTGCGAAAGAAATTAGCAGTGAGGAGGATAGGGATATTCAAAAAAAGGTAAAGGAATTTCGGCAGAACGACTATCTTAGCAATGGCTATGCAACCAGCAAGAGACAATGGAAGCCGACTCCAATGCGGAATTTTGGATTCCAACCAGTCCACCGCACACCCGAAGTTAGACCTCCAAAGGTCGTCCAAGTCCCTACTCAGCCAGATACCCAGGTAGAGGGTGGGGCCAGAGACCCAAATAAAGGGAAAGTCTGGCATTAATGGTCTGGTGGCATCCGTAAGGGGAAACAGCACAGACTTGCTCCAATTCACCTGTATGCCAGACAATCCACCAAAGAGTATTATCTCACATACAAGAGGGCTAAGATTGTCTTGGGGTAGTGAACATACAGAGTTATGTAGTCCTCATACATAGAGACCAGGAGGGAGCGGGCCGAGAAACCTATGCCCCTCTGAGTGTGATGCTGCCGGAGTCTGGCCACCAGAGGCTCCATTACGATGGCGAAGAGATTAGGTGATAGAGGACACCCCTGCCGGGTGCCGCGTTCAATGCAAATGAAATCCGATATCTGCCCATTAATTCAGAGACGAGCTGAGGGGCAAGTATAAAGAAGAGATATCTTTCATATAAACATATTGCTACAACCGATGCGAGGTAGGAGAAAAAATAAAAAGGGCCATTCAAGCGTGTCAAACGCCTTAGTGGCATCTAGAAGAGCGGCAACTGCGGGGAGACTAGGATTGATCTGGTGAAGCACCGAGAAAATGGTCCGGAGGTTGTGCGAGGTGGCCCTGCCAGGAATTAATCCAAACTGGTCAGGGAGAGCAATGAGAGACATAAGTAGTAGAAGGCGAGAGGCAATTAATTTAGAGAAAATTTTATAGTCAGTATTAATAAGAGAGAGGGGGCAATAGAAGTCGCGACAGTCGGCTGGCTTGTCTGGCTTGAGTAACAGCGTTATCATGGCCTCAAGTAGGGACTGAGGAAAGAGTCCATTATCAAAAGAATCCCTGTACATAGATGCCAAATGTGGTTCTAAAAGCGATGCATACGTTTTATAAAAAGAAGCTGGAAGACCATCCAGACCCGGAGCCTTGCCGCCAGGCAAGCTATTTATGGCAGCATGTATCTCCTCCTTAGTGAAAGGCTCATCTAAGAATTTCGGAGATGATAATCCTCCAGCCATACGAGCGCGATAGTCTCAAAATATTGTTTGAAGGCCTCGCATGAGGGGGGTGGGGCCAGCAGTATAGAGCTGCGAGTAAAAATCCTTGAAACAAGCCTTAATTTCTTCAGGAGAGGTGGTTCTAGTGGGACCCCCATCACTAAGAGCCGTAATATACGACACAGCACGGGAAGGGCGTAAGAGGTTGGCTAAGGTCTTTCCAGGCCGATCACCCTCCCCAAAGCAACGGGTTCGGGCCTCTCTGCACAGGAAGGAAAGCTCTCTATCAGCCTCTTCCTTTAATTCAGTGTGTTTTTGTCTTAGAAGTGCGAGGGTCTCAGGCCTGGGGTGTGCAGCCTGAGCGGCATCCAGAGTCCTAATTTCAGTTTCCAACTTTGCCAGAGTGGTACGGATTGAACGGAGGACACCGGCCTGTTTAGAAATACACTTGCCTGGTATTAATGTTTTGAAGCCTTCTAAAGTACGGAAGGAGAGTCTACCGAACCCACATTTAGATTGAAATAATTGGTGATGGCTGTTTGGATCTCATCGCAGAAGACTGTGTCGCGGAGCGCTTTCGGAGGGAGTCACCATGTGAATGCTCGCTGTGGGGAGTGAGGGAGACGAAGACCGATTTGAACTGGTGCATGATTCAAGAAGGTACGCGCAATATGAGTGGCAGAGTTAAGCCAGGTAAGGACATCCGGGGAGGCGAGCCAAAAATCAATGCGTGACCAGCATCCCCTAACCCCCGAGACGCAAGTTCCCTCGCGGGTGTTGGGCCACATATGACGCCAGGCATTATAAAGCGAGTTGTCAGTAAGTATGGACTGAAGTAAAGTGGTAGCACACGGATGGGTCGAATGGGGATCAGAACAGTCCATTTCCACTGAAAGAGAAACATTAAAATCCCCCCCCCGAGTATAACCGCCGGGCCAAAGGAAGAGATAAGATGCCAAATGTGAGTAAAGAAATCGGGATCGTCTGAGTTAGGGCTGTACACAGCAGCGATCGTCATGGGTTGAGTTAACAAGGAGCCATGCAGAATTACGTATCTACCATCAGGGTCCGTATTTGCCTGAGTAGTTTGCCAGGGGAGACCTCTGCATACCAAAATGGAGACCCCCCCCTTGCGTAAGAAGAATAAAACAAGGAATGTGATTCTCCCCAGTAACGCAACCGGAGTCTGGAGACAGATTCAGGCAAGAGGTGCGTCTCCTGTAGGAAACATATGTCTACCCTGTGTTGCTGCAAGTGAGAGTGAATGAGCCTGGCTTTTCGTTGATCGTTCCAGGTCCAAAACATGGTGTCAGTAATGTCATACTATATCTGAATGAAAAGCGGCGCAGTGCAAGTAGGACAGACATTGTACAGAACTAAATAGTGTGCAGCCGCGTGGGATCACCCACCGACAAGGGAGCAAGGAAGGCGCCCACAGCAAGAGGCAAGGTAAATCGGATACAGTACTGTGAAGCGATCCGACCACACAGAACCAATAAATAATTAAAAGAAAGGTAACATACAAAACCCCCCCCACCCATCTAATCCTCCCATGATAGCAACTCAAAACACAATCCCAGATGCTTTTCAAATGTCTCAACCACCACCCCGCAATCCCACACTAACAGACCAAACAGCAGCATCAAAAGGAACCCAAGCCCCACACCCACTCCTGCCCCCAAATCAGACCCCAGAAGACCCTCCACCCCCACACCCACTCCAACCCCCCAATCAGGCTGAGATACCACCCCTTCCCACCCCAGGAACCCACAACTTGGTAGAGCGGAAACCATAAGGAGAAAGGTAATTATCCTGTGAGGGCATGGCAGAGCTCGGCATACACCCCTGCAGTTAAGCAGGGTGGCCAAGCTACTAGAGCATCAGACAACAATCAGTGATTAGTAAACCTAGAAAGTACAACCAGTCAGTCATTGTTGCTAAGGCGATCATCCCCAGCAGCTGGGAGCTGGATGGAGAGGGGCCTGTTGATTTGTCAAGTTTCTTTGCAAAGGCAAGGGCATCTCTGGGATCCGGGAAAATAAGCGCTTTTGCGCCCTGCCGAACTCTCAACTTTGCTGGGTATGCCAATGTGTAGGAGACCTCGTGATTTTGCTAAGTCCGCTTTGCATGAAGGAATTCACATCTGGCAGCCTGAACAGTGAGAGTATAGTCTTGAAAGAAAAAGAGCGTATTGCCTTGATGATTTATTTTGCCCATGTCCCGCACCGCATGGAGAATGGCATCACAGTCTCGGAAATTTAGTATTTTTTCGATGATAGGGTGAGGAGGTAGTCCGGGACCAGGGCATGGACCAAGGGAGCGGTGTGCGCATTCAACAATAAAAACTGAGGAGAGCACATCACTGAAGAGTTCCTTGATTAGTTGCTCCACGAAGTCCTCCATATGGGCTATGTTGGTGGACTCTGGAAAGCCAGTTATGCGGAATTTACTCCGACCGGAGCGGGCCTTCAAGTCCTCGTTTTTCTACTGGATAAGAGCAAGAATTTTGTCCATCTGTAGCAGCTTCTAATGATACTGCGTGGCTGCATACTCAGCGTCCGAGACTCTGGATTCGACATGGAGGAGACGATTGTCGTGGGAGTCAACACGGGCCTTCACAGAGTCCAGCCGGGCAGAAAGCTGGTCCCGTTGAGTCACTATTCCTATGACTGTCGATTTGACATCCAACATGATAGCTTTTAGGTCATCATCGCGGGAGGGGGGCGACTCCATAGTTGCTGCGGGGTCACCACCGTCCAAGCCAGCGCCGTCCTGGCGGGTCGACCTGTGATTTTCGAATGCAATTTGGGCTGTTTGTGGTCGACCTCCCCCTTGGTGGAGGAGTCTCACAGCAGGCGCCACCAAGACATGAGGGAGCAACAGAGCACCCAAGATGAGCAGAGTTGGCGCAAGGAGGACCCCTAACCCAACTCCGAGCACACACAGTGACTGGAACAGAGGGCACCTGGACAGAGGAGAACGGCCTGCAGGGTGGACCTCAGGGTGGCAGCCCAGCCGGGAAGGGCTCCACCGTCGCGACTCTTCAGCGAACAAAAGCCTTGGAGAAAGACAAATGGGCAGGCAGAGAGCAGATGGAAGATTTGAAGGATCCATAGGTCCCCAAGAAGGAAGCACAGTCACCCAGCTCGACAGGGGCCCAGAGATCAAGACGTGCACCACACTGCGCCCAGGCCCTACAGATGAAGTCTCCGCTGAGATGGGCCCAAGAGGAAAGAGGCCATCTCAATGCCAGGAGTTCAAATGCGGCACCTCAGCAGGGGTGTGATGGACCAGTCTCAAGAGGCACCAGAAAGCAGCTCTGCAGCGGTACTGTGGCAATACAAGACCCAGCTAAAATGCAGGCCCCCAGCAGCAGCTTAGGTGCGGGGCCTAGCACGGCCAACGGCGGGAGCAACACCAATCGCCCGGGACAGAGGCCTAGGGGAGCGGGCACACCCCGCCTCCAATATCACCAGCAGCAGATGTGGTGGAGTGGGCAGGCCAAGCCACAGGATGTACCCGTCCGGCACAGATCCAGCATGCAGTGTCAGGTCACAGGTTGGGCGTGGGGAGACAGAATAGGCCTCTGTGAGGCTAGGCCCCTGATGTCGTGTGTGGTGGGCGGCAGCGTCACAATCCGCCGAGAGAGGCCGCAGAGGTGAGAGTGGGACCAGAGATCCCCGCACAGCACCGCAGCAGTGGGGCGAGGAGCGCGCATAACCCGGGGCAAACACGAATGGGAGGTGCGGGGGGCACACCACTCGCGTTACCAGGCCCGGGCACTGAGAGCGAGCAGGGGTGGCACCAAGCAGTAGTGAGGGTGGAATATGGCGCCGGAGCATCCTAGGCCCGGGCAAGGCACTTCAGCGCGTGCGCCTCCAGCCCCGCCCCCATCGACCCTCTGGCTGCACGGAGTCCCAGGCAGCCCCGATGACAGCACAAGCGAAGTGGTCGGGCCCCCGCAGGCCCATGAGGTGTAATCCCAGCGCCTCAGATGGGTGGCAGCTCCCAGTTCGTGAACAATCTCGGGAGGTGAAAAGAGCTCCAAGCAATGCCGCAGGTGAGGAGAGGATCTAACAGGGTGCACCAATTGCAACTATTGAGAAGGCCGTCGTCTGGAGGATTTTAACGGATCTTGGGCTTGGTCTGCAGAGCCCACTTAGAGTGTGGCCATCTTGAAGCCGGCCAAGCCACGCCCCCATTGGTGTCTTTCCTGATATTTATATATGTTTCCCTCAGTTTCATTGCTTGATTTTGTTTGTGAGAAAGTGTCACGCATGGTCGTTGAATGTCACTCATAATTACACTGAAATTATGATAATGTCACACATACGCAATCTGAAACCTTGGCGGCTTTGCTTGACCCAGGGCACAGGCAGCAGGCCCCAAATGCTCTACCCTTCTGCTCATCTTTGCTCTACCCTGACATTTACTGCCAGAGCTGTCGGCATTGGAACTGAGTAACCAGGTTCAAGTCTCAACACCTGCTTCTAGGCAAATCACTTAACCTACCCATGTCAAAAGAAACGTGACCATATTAAATGTAAATATTGCTGATATAAAGCACTCCAGTATCTTAGGGGTTGAGTTTGCGTTATATAAAAATTGCAGAAAATTGTACAAAGAGGTCAAAACAAAGCCTTAACATAATAAGGGGACAAAATTATACCCATTTAGTGACTGATTTTCACAAAGTGAAAGCAGAAACCCTGGATAAATCACGGCTTCCCTGCTTACATTTTGTGATCTTAGGTATAGCACTTTCAAATATATGATTTCAGAATACCAGCTGCACAAAAGCCTACTGTGATTGATTTAATAGACCATAATGCTACTTGATAGTGATCTAGGACACAGACAGGGTTCAAATAAAAACTACCCTGCCTCTTATTTTACTAATGGTACTGTCACCAGTTTAAGGGCGGAGAGAAATGGTTCTAAATCTATGTTGAAGGAATAGGGGGGCAGATTTACAATAACTGGCGCATCCCTGCATATCAACAGGGATGCGCCAGTTATTGTGCGCCACGGCTCCGCAGCCATGGATGCACCGCATTTACAAAGAAAGAACGGCACAGAGGCATGACGCATATGTGCCGTAAAGGCTGCGCATTGCTGGAGTTGAGTCGCAGCTACAGCAATTCTCTGGGGGTCCCTATTTTTACAATGCTGCATCAAGCCTTACGCCTGCTTCAAGCAGGCGCAGGGTTTTGACGCAGCATGGGCTCAAAAGTGACTGAGTGAAATCTTTTAGATTTCACTCAGCCACTTTTGGAAGGCGTTCTTGCGCTGGAACCCCTACTTCTGGCACAGGGCTTTACAACGTGACGCATCTCCCAGGTGCGTCACATTGTAAATACCCCGCAGCATGGCGCATCTTTTGCGCCGTCGCTGCATCACAAAAGTGACGCAACGGCGACGTAAAAGAGGCACACGAGGCTTGTAAATCTCCCCCTATCACTTTTAAGAAGTACCTCTCAGTGCAGCACTGAAATGTGACCTATTAATGTCAAAGCATACAAATGTTAATTCAAATATTTTCAAGGTACAGCTCATGCACAGGCTCTTCTTTCCATATATTATCTTTAAGGTTTTGAGTATGTTTTTTATTAAAAAGACAAAATGTTTTTTTCTCCATTTTTCTGTCATGCATTCTCTCTGTTCTTTTCCAATCTTGAAATTATTCCTTGTTCCCTGTTTAATATTTGCATTATTTCCGTGATTTCCCATTACTGTGAAACTGTCATCTCCCTTTTAATTACGTTTAACTCATACTGATTTCATTCCATTTCCTTAAAGTAATGTTTTCGTTTCGTTTTGCATTCGAGCTATCCTGTTATTTTTCTCCTTTGTTTTACAAGTAGTTCATATCTCGAGGGTGTCCGTTCAAATAGTCAGACAGAGGTCACGGCAGAGTAAAGAAATGAAAGAGTTATGTTATATATTTACACCCTTTTCGAGTGCCCCAGTAAGCCTGAAAGCTGATAAATATGCATATTACTGACAGCTGCTTGGCTCGGTGCGCAGCTGCTTCTGCCTGCTAGAGCCGAGGCTGCCTTCTCCTGAGGCGGGCGGGGCTGCTTGGGGGCTCGTCCAAAGTGTCCAATAGGCAGGACCTACGGAGTCTGCCGAACCAAGAGGATACACGATCCCGAGGGGATACCACATATTACACAACACCGG